>NC_047149.1:4425172-4592354 GCF_009829125.3 Periophthalmus magnuspinnatus | reverse complement strand
TAATAATTAATGATGAACAAATAGTTTATTAAGAATGATTCAGGCTTAGTAACTACATTCCGTGGTTTGGTTGATTGCAATGGAAAGGGCATCTGACATAATAATTAACTGCAATTAGACCATAAAAACTGAGCGGTAATTTAAAAAAAAAGGGGGGGGGGGGGGGGGGGGGGGATGTAACTATAAATCATATTTTACTACCATTACTTTGTACTTCTACTTGAGTGACATTATTATGAAGTACTTGTACAATTTGTGGCTGCTCCGTCAATGTTTGTCAGTAATATTTTATCATTTTTTGGTAGTTCTTTGGCAGGTAAAAATCTCCGGTGTGCCCAGAGTGTGTGATTTTTAGGGCTAGCATGACTTTTTGAAATATTGATTTTAATACCATTCCATATATTTTTATGAGCCAATGTCACTTTTAGTTTACCTGGCAACAACAGCACCAATACTTTTGCTCTTATGTGATGTAATATTTTTCGAATAACAACACTGTTACTTAAAGGTGCTGTATCTTAAAAAACGAGAAATACACATTGATTTCATTTTAAACAGTTTGCAGTGGTCCAAAATGATTCCTCACTTACATTATACATTCAGACCATCCTAATTACTCACCGTGATGAGTTCATAAGCTCTGTCCGTCCATGGGAGTGGATCTCTCCTTCACTGTGGTTCTCCTCGAGGTTTTTCTTTTTCCCACTGGGTTTTTTTTTAGTTCTTCCTTGCCGAGAAGGAGGGTCTGAGGACAGGGGGCGCTGTTCATTAATTTGCTTGTCTGTTTCTGTTTCATTGATTATTTTCTAACTTTCCGTTGTTTAAATTAATTCTCACATTCATCCCTAAGAGGCGACTGCGGTTGTGATTTTGGACTTTACAAAAATGAATTGAATTGAGTCTTTTCGCAATTTCCAGAGCCCATACCAGAGCTAACAACAACTAGCCTGCTAACATGCACTTCCTGATTATCGCACAATAAAACGCTTTATAATTAGATGCAGACAGCACACAGTGGACTTATTTTGAGCTGCTTATAGAATACATCTGTACTGGGACAAGACAAACGTGCTCAAATACATGGTAAGAAATCAGGCGGAGCGCAATAATCACTGTTACAATTCTATTAGTTACAAACAGCTACATTTTAAGTGTTTTGTGATATTGTTGTCTCTACGGAGCCTCCAGACTTGCACTAACATTCCCCTCTTTACGGATCAATCCCTCGTTGCCAGACAAATCAAAGCGTATTTCTCGAGAAGGATGGAGGAGTGTGTGTTTTGATATCTCCCCCCAGCTCTCTCTCCGTCTTTCTCTCTCTCTCTCTTACGGCTCTCGCAAAGCCCAGATCGGTGACAGCTGCCGAGACGGAGGGGGGCGCGGGGGGGGGCGTATGGGGGGGGGGGGGGGGGGTTGGTGGTGGTGGTGGTGGAGGGGGGACATGGCCTGCAAACCTCCCCGGGGAGAGGTGCCGCCGCTCTGCATGCCAATGAGGAGATTCCCCTGCAGAGGACGGAGGACAGCGGGAGGGGCCCAGGGAGCGACCCAACTGTACCCGGGATACGGTGCTACTCTGCGGGCACAAAGAAGAGACGGGACGGGGGGGACGGAGGGGGCTGGAGAAGATGAACTAATGGAGAGATCGTCATTTAACTCGTGAAGTAAAATATAATAAATGAGTGACAGTAAATACAGTACAACAAGTGTGTAATCCACAGGTAAGTAAATGCAAATACATCAATTCACACTTTTGTTTGATAATAATCTGGAAGTCGATATTGCGTAATTGTAATGTATAGGCGTTTAATTTCACTAAAATATAGTTATCATCATTGTATTTTAAAAATCACTAAAATATTGCCTACTTTTTGGGGTTGTTTGCTGAAGATTAGGCCTATAATTTGACTTCCTGGTTGGATATGACATACGTAGAGGTAATTTCATGACTGTTACCTAGCAACCATAATGTTAAGAAGGGCCAAAATGTGTCTAAATTGCACAATAGTTATGATTAGACAAAATCTGCAATAACGATATAATTAATTAGCTTTCAGATGACATCACGTCGTTCTATAGGCCGACCAGATTTAATACAGATGAGGGCAGATAAAATGAAGTTCTTGGATCTACTTGGTCACTAATTTACATATTTCCTGGGGGTGTGATGCTAACTGAAGGCATTATTCTGTCAGAAGCTCTATTAGACTTTCATCTGATCTTTATTTTAACACAGTCTGACCTGAAACGGCTCGCTCAGACCACACCTGGTCCAGCTGCGGCTCCAGCGTTGGGAGGTTGTTGTGTTGAGGACCGGAGGCTTTGTGGTGCTGTTGTGTCTGTGCCTTTGAAGCTGCACGTGTCCAGATCACATGTTCACACTATTTATTAAGGGGGAAAAAAAAGCCACGGTCAGCTCGGATCGGAATGAATCCACCGATCTGAGCTCCTCGCCGTACTTTTAATTACGTGGAATACCTGCGGCCACTGGACCACAGCTGCTCCACGTGCACTCTGACCCGGGGTTAACTGGGACTACAGCAGGTGAGCTGGTTTGTGCTGTTAAACAAGACTCACACGTACAATTACAGTCACAAGCTAGCTAGCATTAGCCGATAGTTTTTCAGTTAGTCGCTCTCAGCTTTTTGTTGAAAATCAAACACTTAAACAGTCTTTCTTTCTCTCATCTCTCTTTCTCTCTCTGTGTGTGTCCCTTTTCTCTCCACCTCTCTCTCTCTCTCTCTCCTTTCTTTCTCTCCATCTCTCTCTCTCTGTCCTTCTTTCTTTCTCTCCATCTCTCTCTCTCTCTGTGTCCTTCTTTCTTTCTCTTCATCTCTCTCTCTCTGTCCTTTCTTTCTCTTCAGCTCTCTCTATCTCTGTCCTTTCTTTCTCTCCATATCTCTCTCTCTCTGTCCTTCTTTCTTTCTCTTCAGCTCTCTCTCTCTGTCCTATCTCTGTCTCTGTCCTTCTTTCTTTCTCTCCATCTCTCTCTCCCTCTCTCTGTCCTTTCTTTCTCTCCATCTCTCTCTCTCTGTCCTTCTTTCTTTCTCTTCATCTCTCTCTCTCTGTGTCCTTCTTTCTTTCTCTCCATCTCTCTCTCTCTCTGTCCTTCTTTCTTTCTCTTCATCTCTCTCTCTCTGTCCTTCTTTCTTTCTCTTCATCTCTCTCTCTGTGTGCCTGTCGATCCTGAGCTCTTGGTTTCATCGATGTTTCTTTGATACTTAATTCAATCTTTATTCATTCTGTTGAGTTGCACGTGTTGTTTTCTGGAGACTCAAACCGGTTACCACGTAACCCCGGGCTCATCACTGGCTAATCTCATTTGTTCCTGTGGCGTTACATGTTATTGTTGTGAATAAAGTCAATGGTGTGAGTCAGCGCTGCTCGGGATTATCCGTGTCCAGACCCTCGTGTTAAGTGTCTGACTCACATCTGCACTGGAGACACAAGTAGCATTAGCATTAGCATTAGCATTAGCATTAGCATTAGCATTAGCCCCCTCCTCTGCCGCCCTCCTCAAGGAGAATTAATCAGTCATTATGTGAGCGCACTGGTCCAGATGGGGCCCTCACATGTGCGCCGTGTCCAGACCTCACCTCACACGCCGACCTTTGACCCCAGCAACATGGAGGCTTGTACATTGAATTGTATTATTATTATTATTAGTGTTGTTGTTGTTGTTATTTATTTATTTATTTATTTTATCACATTCTATGTAAACAGTAAATGCAAATCTGTTTCTATGTAAATTTTATCAGTACATTTAAAGCTACAGTATGGCTAAGTTTTTTTTTTACCTCATTCAGCCTTTTTCACACGTGTGTCCTGACAGAGACGCACACAGACCTCAGGCCTGGCTCTTGTTTGACCTGGAGGAGGAGGGCCTCCTGCTTGTTTCCATGGAGATGTTCCTTCAGCTATAACATGTATCTCCATAGAGAATGTTTTTAACTTTCTATTTCCATGGAACATGTCACCTCCAGAAAGTTACATACTATACCTTTAAACAGAGGAATAGAATAGACAGAAAAATCAAGAATTAAAATGGAAATGTTTATTTTATTACAAAACATGAGACACAAACCAAACATGTGGAAAAGTGCCTTCAAACTAATGGGCAATAATTATTATTATTATCAATAGTATTAATAGTAGTAGTAGTAATACTAGTAGCACCCTTAACAGTAGTAGTAGCAGTAGCAGTAGTAGCAGTAGTAATAGTAGTAGTAGTAGTAGTAATAGCAGTATTATTATTTGATTAACATATTTTGTGTGTTATATTTGAATAATTGAAACAGTGTGATTTAGTAAATACAAAAACATTAAAACAAAATGATTTGTGTTAATTAGATAAATGAATTTAAATAAATAAATCCAGTCAAAAGCACATGTTTCCTCCTGACCTCCACGCCCGCTTCACCGTTTCAGACTTGTGTGTAAAGTAAAACCTCGTCTAACCTGATCATTGGTTTTCAGTCTTTTCTTGGGATGCCTGTATATTTGTATATCCTCCCCCTCCCCCAGGACCCCCCGGGACCCCCAGCTCGCCTCGCATTAAAGCACCACGATTCTTTTCTCTGTTTTTTTTTTTCGATTTTTGGGGATTACAAATTGGGCGTAACCGATCGGCTTTGGATGAGACCGTGAATCCCCATGAATACAAGGCTGCCCGCTGTCCCCCAGAGTCCTCGCTCCCGTTCTCTTATTCCGGCCGCTCTTTGGGCAGATGGCACTTTCTTTCACGTGCCGGAGCGCATCTCCATCCCGCCCACCCCGACACTGCCCCTTTCTTGTCTCATTAGGAGCCTGTCGAAACATAAGCACATAATAGGGTTGAATTAAGTGTCAAAGGCAAGCAGAGGCGGCGGGAGGGGCCCTAACAAGCGTGCAGGGAGCCAACGGCGCTAGCTAGCTTTGTGCGGTGATTAGCGGCGCGGACGAGGGGGCTGATGGGTAAAAGACGAGCCCCGCTGGGAGGCAGACGCACGGCAGATTTTAAATGGACACTTAAACAGCAAGGGACCGACAGCAGCGATCAGTCAGGGAGCGGAAAGAACGGACCGGATTTCACCTGTGGAATATCGAGCCCGGAACATGGAACATCAATCTGGAGTGTGGCGTTTTTACAAGTCGGAACGTAGTAATGTGTAAAATGAGACGATTTTAACATCAGAAATAATCAGTGGTGCAAGAAGTACTGAATTTTGTTACTTTTTTGTTTTTGTTACAGACACCGGAATAAAAGTATCACATGAAAATATCAACTTAAATCAAAGTATTAAAGTACCTGTTTAAAAATGTACGTAAAGAGCTAAAGTAAAAGTATTTCATGCAGATTTTGACTCTTATAAAGCTTCAAATGTAATGATTTTTATCCAGATTTGTGCTGAATTTTGCTCAACAGAAACAGCTGAACTTTTTTTTTTCTAGCTGTTTTTATTTGTATATTTTTGCTGTTCAGATTATGAACGTGTTAAAAATAAACCCTCAGTCTTTTCAGCAGGTCTCACACAAGAATAAAAAATACTTTTACTTTTCACTCCAGTTAAAAATTGTTTTGGAGTAGAAAGTACAGATACTGCTCTCAAATGTACTGAAATAAAAGTAAAAAGTATCCACTTAAAATTGACTAAAGTGAAGTACAGTTACCTAAAAGTACAGTACTTTACAACTTTTACTTCATTACGTTCCACCACTGGAAATAATTAGTACAAATGAAATACCTCTAAACCCGGGGTGTCAAACTCAAATTCATAGAGTAACAAAATTAAAAACTGTGACTCATGGGCCAAACTAAATATTTATTGAAAAATTTGCACATCTGCATGTTTTTCAGAAGGAGTGGATTAAATTTGAGTAAGGCGACAGGTAGCAGATGCTAATGAGCGTTAGCAGAAGTGAGGGGGGAGGCGCCAACGTATTTGCAAAGCATTCTGGGATTTGTAGTATTAGAGGTGCATTCGCTATGGAGGTGCAGCGACCGGCGGGCCAACTCTAATACACAATATATTTATATCAAGTCTGACATATCTGAAAAAAAAAACAAAAAACCTTTAGATTTTACCATTGAAAAGCTTTATTTTATTATTATTTTTATTTTTTTATTTTTTTCTCTGTAACCATTGTGCATTATAAGGATTTATTTTATTTTATTTTTATTTTTCGTAAAGAATTTTTCAAAAACCATTATTGTGGAACTAGAATACTGTTCATTGTCAAAAGTAAAGAATTGTCTACAGTGTACACAAACATACATCAGCCTGAGCTCCTGGTTTACTCTTGAATTTCTTGATGTTAAAAACATTATGACATTTCCATGTAAAGTTATAAAAAATATCAAACACAATTACTTCAAAACCTCCTTGACTCCAGACACATCTCAAGAGTAATATCTCTGTTTTGTAGAGCTCCTTAAAACCAGGAGTGTTACCGAGATGCAGCTTCATTTTACAATTCAAGCTCACAAATTTGAATAAAAAGTGAAAGATTTTCCTTAAAGAGGAGGTATTTTACTCCTATGGGGAATTAACCCTAACACAGAACATATTTAGATCACCATGTTTTATTGTTTTGAAAATGTACATAATTGTTTCACTTTCTCTTTTGACCCCATGCTAAGTCACACCCCCTCCAGAGCGCTATCAAAACACAGTCAGCTGCATCTCACTAATGAAACTATTGCACATCAGATCAGGTTTGTGAAGTTGTAGTGTACAGTTTTGTATCATGTTTTTGTACATTTACAGGGAATTGTCGTGTGGGAGTGATGGTAGAACGTTTTTTTTCTAATTCTCTCTAAAATAACATTTGTTTGACCCAGTATTGTAAAAATTTATTGAAAGAATAGCTCTGTGTACTGTCTGCGTGATGGTGATGCACTGTTAGAATGCAGTTGTTATTAGCAATGACGTGACTAATGAATAATTAGGATGCTCTGAATGCATAAGGTCAGTGAGGAATAACTTTGGACTGGGTTGCCAGGTGCACTGTTTTCCCGCAGAATTTGGCTGCCTTTTAAGAACTGCCACAGGTGAAAAATACTGAGCTATTTTCCATATAAAACATTGAATTTTAGAATAATCCTATTGAAAGTCCTGGATTTTGTGTTGTTTCTGTTATCGGAGGATCGCTACTTTCATAAAAACGGTGAAAAATCCCGCCGTGCCGTATGTTCCGCGGGTTTTGGTTAGCTTTCCGGACGCTCCTGTACAGACAGAGTCGCTGAAACCTGGCAACACTTTGGACCACAACTACTTCATCGTACCAGACCTTGAGAAGACCTTGAAGCTTTCCACCAGCGACTCTTGCCTCCAAATTCTGATTAGCGCAGTTAGATTAGCCAGTGTTAGCCTCATATTGGATTAGCCACTTGCTAATTCCCTACTCATTCACACTATAATTACAGCTACATTACTGACGCAGGCCTCATTATTTAGCCGTGTATCCGTTGACCCGGCGCAGTACGGATCTCATTTACCCCCGTGGAACATCCAAGTCGCATTCACACGAGACTCTCTCCAAATCGGGTTTAGCCTCAGCTCCTCATTATGTCCGTCTAAAGGCGCTTTTACTCTCTCCTTTGCACATAAAAAGCCCCTAAACTCTAATGCAAACAGAAACAGCTCCCCCGGTGGCCGTCTGCCACGCCAGATGAGGAGCGGGTAATGTTTGACCAGGGACAAAGGAGCCAAAGAAGAGACCAAACAAAAGGCCCGCTCAATAGGACTGAAGCACAACTCACTCACAGGACACTTAGAAGTAAAAGTACAAGTACAGGGAGGAGCGGGTGGAGTAATTAGCTCGACTAATTAACAAAGTGACAGCATGGCCCGATTGAGGTGAAAGCGGCATTACTGAAATAGCAGTAGTAGTAACAGTAGTAGTAGTGGTAGTAGTAGTAGTAGTAGTAGTAGTAGTAGTAGTAGTAATTTTAAGTTGTAACAGCAGTAATATTTTAGATATACAATAAGTTTGATTCTAACCATGACAGTAGTAATTGCATTAGTGGTAATAGTAGTAATAGTAGTAGTTTTAGCAGTACTATTATAGTGTAGTAATAGTTTTAGTAGTAGTTGTGGTGGCATTCATAGTAGCTTTAGTAGTAGTAGTAGCTACTAAAACTACTATAGTAGATTTAGTAGTAGTAGTAGTAGTAGTAGTAGTTTTAGTAATAGTAGTAGTAGTAGTATCAATTGTAGTAGCAATAGTGGTATTGCTAGTAGTTTTAGTAGTAGTAGTAGTAGTAATCATTTTAGTAGTAGTGGTGGCGGTGGTAATCATAGTAGTTTAGTAGTAGTAATAGTATTAATAGTAGTTTTAGTAGCACTAGTATTCATTTTCATTTTACAAATTGTAACAGCAGTACTGTACATTTACTGTAAGTTGTTTTCATCAGTGTAATCCTAACCATGTTTTGTAGTAGCAGCATAAAGTATTTGTTTTATTAAGTTATGATGTGGTAGAATGGTAGTGGGAGTATCACCATCACCAACAGTACTATTAACATTAGACTTAATAGTACAAGTACTTCTATTCAGCTGTTCAGTAATATTGGATTTTTATGTCATTATTATACTCAGGGTATAAAGTTATAAGGTTCTTGAGTACTTTACAGCACGTATTTAAAGACTGTGATTTTTGTATGAAATCTGATCATGAATCTATAATCAATAAGAAACAAATACAGTTATATATTAAAATAATAATAATAATTAAAAAAACAAAAAAACAAAACTGCAGTCTTCATATCAGTGGTAAATAGTGCAGTAATATTATCTACAATCAGCTTAAAGGTACTACATTACACAAAATTAACTCTTGTGAGATTTAAGTCTTGTTATAATGCTATTACCTCATCAAAAACAAACCTGGAGTTGTTTGAAATGCTCTGTTCCACCTTGTGATGTCATGAAGTGGTAGTTTTCAAGTTAACAGCTACATTTGACCTTTAGTTCAGTGGAGATTACCAATTCCACATCTGAAATGATCCAAATGATTCTATTGAAGGTGTGTGGAGTTTAAAAACACAGTGGAGCACTTCCTGTATTACCACTTGATGACATCACAAGGTGGAACAGAGTGTGTCACTTTGAGAAGTCAAAATCTGTGTGTAATATTTTAGTTAACAAAATTCAGACTTTTTAATTATTGAATTGTATTTTAATTGTATATATATTTTTTCCTGTCCTGTGTTTGTGTGCAGATGAGCGTCCCAGGACAGTGTGCAGCCTCAGTTCAGACATATGTGAGGAGGGAGGTGTGAATAGTCCTGGGACGCCCGCCTGTTACATTAACCCTCTGATCACCACAAGCTGTAAACATTTACAGGAGGTGAAGAGCAAGCTCAGACACAACAAATCCATGGATTTTTTTTATTTTTTTTTTTTTTAATTTTTTTATTGTTTATTTAATTATTAGTTTTGTTTTTTCAGTTTATTTATTTATTTTTACTTTATTTCATTAAATTTCACAATTTTCCCCCAATATCTTCACTTAGTGCTGTCACAAATAAATGGTCTTTTTTAATTTTTTATTTTATTTATTTTCTTCAATCTTCAAGAGTTTAAACTTTCAAAATGTTTGCATATATATATTAAAACAAATAAAATAAAATAAACAAACAACTACTGACATGACATAGGTACTTTTCCAATTTCCAAACCTATATACAAATGAATAAAATAACATTTAATTTTAAAAGCAGACAACAACAATAACACAAGACATGCAAAAAGTCAATAAAAAAACATTAAAAAGGAGAGTATTTATTATTATTATTATTATTTTTTTATTATTATTATTATTTTATTATATGTTTTTATTGCATTGTATTTTTTTTCTTTTTTTCGTCACTCATATTTATGGTTTTACTATAATGTCATTATTATTATATAACTTGCTTACTCTTTATTATTAAATTAGGCCCAAGACAACGTCCTGGGACAACACAGGGACCCGGCGAGAAACCTGGAAACCCGGAAAATGGCAAAAATCAAGTAGTAAACACGCCCCGACATGCCAGTGAGTGGTGTCAAAAATTAGAACTCGATGAGCTCTAACTGTCACAAAAGACCTCGAGAAAAAATATCAAAAGACGACTCGGTAGCGCCACCTCAAACTTTGATTTTCATGGGGCCAATGGGAGCCCGACTCAGAAAAAAGTCAACGTAAAAATCTGAAACTCACATAAAAAAATAGAACATGTCAGGACATGACAAAAATGATATTATGGCCCCGCCCTAAAATGTACAGGAAGGCAGCCATATTTCATCACAAACACTTCAAATTTGGCCAAATCCCACTGAGCTCATGTGTGATTAAAAATTATCAATTGCATTTTGATTATGACTTTGGGTGTGGTTATGTTGAATTTTCAACAAAATCGCAATTTTAGGAATATTTCAAAAAAATATTTCTCTTTCACACATTTGTTGTTGGGAAAATGCTAATACAGCGTTTATGCACATTTGTGAGCTGAATGCAATGATATGCAAATCAAGGCACTCTCTCACAAAATGGCTCTCTAGCACCCTCTTGAAATTTCATTTTCAAAAATTCATATGACTTATGAAAAAATTCATAGGGGACTAATTTGTGATGAGGCACAATGTGAGAAAGTCACATGACTGTAGCTGTTATGGTTTGGGAGAAAAATAATGGGTGGAAGAAAATAATTCCATTATTCTTATTATTCTTGTCAGATTGAAGTCATTTCTGAACCCTGAACATTAACGAAAAGTCAATTTTATTGGACCCAAAATTCAAGGTTGGTTAAAAATGTATTATTTTGATGTTTTAAAAAAATGTAGGTATCAAAATGACTCAATAGCGCCACCTCAAAAGACAAAATTCATTACGTCAATGAGAGCCCTTTTTCATCATAGACAAATGAAATTTGGTACAAACATAGAACATGTCAAGACAAGTAAAAAATTATATTATGACCCCACCCTAAACCCTACAGGAAGTCGGACATTGTGGGCGGAACCCAAGTTTTTCAAAATTTTCACTCTCAAATTTTAATTTTTTACGCTTCGGATTTTCATTCAAGAAACTTGCAAATTGGTCAAAATGAACTAGATCCATGTGATTATAGGCTACTCTCCTGAATTTTTTGATTGTTATAAAATGTGGGTGTGGTCAGTCTGTGGTCTTTTTGAAGTTTTAAATGTCCCGTAACTCAAACATGCAGTGTCCGATTTCCCTGCATTAATATACGTTTTGTTCAAAATCTTGTTCTTAATGTAATGATATAAATTTTCATAGGTCAGACATTATATTGCTCCACAGCGCCCCCTTGAACTTTTGAATAGGACCAAAAAAATTACTTTGTCAAAAACATTTGAAATTTGGCATGGACATCTGGCTTGACAAACTGAACAAAAAGTCAATGACAACATACCTCTGTCTGCAGCTATGTTACCGTGGTAACATAATAAATGTGTCATTGAAATGAATGGGGTTCAGAGTACTGGACTTTGTTGTAGACTAAATAGATGCTCTACACTCATCAAACTATGGCCTAAAATTCAAGATTGGCGACAAATTTTGTATTTTCATGTGAAACAAAATTAATGTAAATGGCTCAATAGTACCGCCTTAAAAATCTAAATACATTACGGCAATGAGAGACCTTTTTCATCATAGACAAATGAAATTTCATACAAACATAGTACATGTTAAGACAAGTAAAAAAAAAAATATTATGACTTCACCCTAAACCCTACAGGAAGTCGGCCATTGTGGGTGGAACCCCCCCTTTTTTTTTTTTTTTTCAAAATTTTAACTCTCACGTTTAAATTTTTTACGCCTCGGATTTTCATTCATGGAACTTGCAAATTGGTCAAAATGAACTAGAACCATGTGGGATTATAGGCTACTCTTTTGGATTTTGCTAAATCATAAAATGTGGGTGTGGCCAACATGCAAACAAAAATGGCGTTTAGTATTTACTTGCACTTGCACATGCTGTGCCCTGTAAAGTGGCATTAATATACATTTTGGTAACACTGTTGATCTGAACCTAATGATTTACAATTTACATAGCCTAGACAATCCATGTGTGTTGCCATGGCAAAGTCTGACATTTCTCATTGAAACAGATGTTTGAGATGTTTGTTTGTTTTTTGGGTAACTAGGATGAAAAAAATTACTTTGTCATAGACTATTGAAATTTGCTACACATGAAAATGTCAGAAATGCTCTCATTGGAATGAATGGAGTAGTATTACTCAGTCGCTTGTTTTGGGGGGAGGAGCAATGTAAGCGGGAACAAGAGGCAAGAACTCCATAGTGGCATGTACCCCGCGGTCACAAAGGGTGGCAAGGGCCTTTATCACTGCTTGCAGTTTTAATTATTATTATTATTATTATTATTATTATTATTATTATTATTATTATTATTATTATTATTACTACTACTTTTTATTTGATGTATTTTTTATGTGTTATTTATTATTTAGTTTTAATGGTTTCCATCTGTGTACCCATCTGCACTTGGTCTTGGTGGTGTGGATGCATGGTGGAGTTCAGTTAGTTTTGTGCTCCACTGACACTGAAATGGTGCGGAAAACAGATACGGCCTGAGAGAGAGACGGGAGGGAGTGAGGATGGAGGGAGGATGGAGGAAGGAACCCAGGGAGGGGGTATGAGAGAGAGAGAAAGAGGAAGAGTGAGAGAGAGGAAGGCAGCATCTGTTACTTCTGTTAGCGAAGGAAACAAGCAGATCTCTAACAGTGGACTTGAGACTGTTGGCTGCTCTAATGTCTTTGCTGTTTAAATAGATATAATGATAAACCTTATGATAAAAGTGTCAGATGTTTAAGAGTTCCTCTGTTTGTCTGAAGAATGTTTATACTTAAGTCGTTGTGAGGAAGATGTCTGACACCAACATCAAATGAATAGTTTTGCGTTGCATCTTCTATCACTGTGTGCTGTGTTTACAAAGGCCCAGACCCAGATATAACAAGCCTATGTTAATGACATAATCTCTTTATTGTCTTCATTGCTAGGTCTGTGTAGTGTCTTGCCCAAGTACACAACAGACAATGGAATCAGCTCCAGACTCTGAAATTGTCTTTAGATTTGAATAATTTTACTAGAAGTTTGAAAAGTACATTTTAGATAATCAAATGTGTCACATCAGTCTAGTTCATTTGTAATGTTCTGTTTCACTGTAAAAACCTGCACATGAATGATTTTTTAAATTGGTTTGGACTGTGGGAAACATACTGTATTGGACATGGGGACATTTATTGTACTTTACTGCTTATGTTAATGATGAACTGTTTGCCTTATAGTGTGATCATAATGAAATGTGTGTTTTAATGTGTGTTCTGCCCAGCGACTGCATGTGGAAAGAAGCAGTAGCTCAATCTGGTACAAATCATATTTACATTTGTTAGATTAATGAATTTGTACATGGTCCCTGACAAATAAAGAATAAACAAAGAAAGAAAGTATGCACTTGTCTAAGCAGGGATCAAACCGCCAACCCTTTAGCCTCTGCTCCATGAGACACTGACGTCACCCACACATTACAACTGTTTTCTTAATGAACCAAATCGATTTCAGCAATTCACAAAGAGACGTTTAGTTTGTGATGTTGTGAGACGTGGCTAAAGCTAAAGCTAGGAGACACTTATGGTCTGTACCAGTCAGTGGAAACGAGGCTGGTGTTACCGTTATTTCCTCGCTCACTCCCTGAAACAGGCTTAACACAAAACTATAATATATTACCATCATATATTCACTCATTAGACAATCAAATACATGCAGAGTGTTTTGCCCAAGGGCGCGACAACAGTACTCATTTGTCTAAGCTGTGCTCAAACCACCCGCCCATTAGCACCTGGTACCTCCCTGTCTACTGTACAGTCTTAACATAGAACTTTAATACATTATGGTGATAACTTCAGTCATTAGAAGACAATACGTAGAAAACATGGAGTGAGTGTCTTGCCCAAGGATGCAACAACAGTGCACACCTGCAATCAAACCACCAACCCACTTTCCCCTGTTACTTGCTTACTCTTTGTACTGATTAAAGAGAGAGTATTTACTTCTGCGGGGTATTAAAGAGGGAGTATTTTACTTTGATGAGGTATTAACTGTAACACATAACATATTTAGATCACTATGTTTCCTTTATTTTATGTTTCAATTTCGCCTCTTGCCACTTTGCTCTCTCCACTAAGTCACTCCCCCTTCAGAGCGCTATCTCATCAAGTTTGTGAAGTTGCTGTGTACACTTTTGTATCATGTTTTTGTATATCTATGCAGAATTGTCGTGTGGGAGCATGGGTGGTGTAGGCTTGTGGGCGGAGCTTTGTACAGAATATTACAGCTAACCATAACGAGGGTTTGAATAGAGCCCAGGACAATACAATACGTTACTTTATTTAACTCCACCATTACAAGACAACGCAGTATTTTTACCGTCCTTTAGCGCTAACTGTAAATTAGCGCTAATTTCTTGCTCTAGCTCTCTATGGCTTCCTATTAGCAGGTACTGTGTGAGTCCGATGCATTGATTTGTCCATAATCCGATCAGGCGGGTCTTATTGATCTTGTATGGAGCGCCCCGAGACAATAGAGCTACGGCAGCCCGCGCGGGTCAATACTCACACAGGAGGGGAGGGGCTCTGGCACCTAATTGGCTTATGAAATAATACAAACATTTAGCTTTCTCTCCACACCAGCGGAAATCAATGCAGAGCTGATCCACTGCATTCAAATAAACCTGTGTGTGGACTGTTGTGTCTGGACCCTCGCACTGCGGCCTAACGCCTTTTCAGCGAGGTCATAATGGTATTTTATTGTTAAAGTAAACAGCACATAAACATAAACATAAAGAAGTGGACTAAGAGAGTGTGACAAATGAAGCTCAGTTCCGTACTAGGGATTCTGACCATGAGTATCATAGCAACCAAAGAGCCAATCCGGAGCGAGGGTGTTCAAGGTAACGCCCCTTCCTGCTCGCAGCGCTGGTTTGGCATGGAGTGGGCGCTTAGCAACACTGTCAATCAAACCTGTTGCTAATGATAGTGGGAACAACCTTGGAAAAAGAATTTGTCTGTTATTAATTTAAATTTTTCTGTTATTAATTTTCATATTTTGATTCAGGGACAAAAGGTGAAAAAACAACACCAGGATCATGTAGAGCGGGTTAATATGAACATTTTAAGACCAAATGATGAGTCTGACAGCACCAATTACAGAGAGAGTGAAGTGAACTGGAGCCAGAGTCGTTGGAGCTGGAAGTGCGTCCATGATCACTTCCTGTTTGGAGCGCGGCGGCTAGCAGGTTAGCTATGTCAATTTATATATACTGTTTATAAAATAGTACTATAATGTAAATCGCAATGGATTCTGAGAGAAAAAGGGGTGGGAGAGTTGAAAAACTGCATTACTGTGATTATGTAATAGTGTAGTGTCAGCTGCAATAAGAAAAAGAGCAATAAGAGTGACAACTGTATTGTATCTGTAAATCAACAAGTGCATCATGGGAGAGCAATGCCTCTGAAAAAGAGCGAGAAAATCAGAGTGAAATATAAAAAATAAAAAATAAAAAATAAAATGTAAATTTATGATTCTATGGTGAAAACACAGTAGTTTACCAAGAAAATGATAAAGTGCATCTTGTGAAAAAAAGTACATAAACAGTACTCTGTATCTGTGGACTTCTAAACACCAAAGCACAGTTATTGTTCCTCAGTAAAACACGGGTCACTCACTCGTGGCCTTTTTGCTCAAAGTGACTGAACAGAAAAAACACAAGTGAAACTCTGAGGATGAATATAGTACTTTCAAAACAATAAAAGGGAACATTTGTCATATTTGTTTTAGATCAACAGTACATTTTAGAATGAATTAAATTTAAAATTTTGATCTACTTAAGTTGTAGTTTATAAACCCTGAAGTGTGCTGTTAGAATGCTAGTTGTTGTTAGCACTACAGCATTTATAAACTAGTTCCATTAAATAATTAGGAGATCTTTCAGAAAGAGGACCCTCCTCTCCACAGATCTGACCTGGAACTTGGCCTTGTGGCATCACCTGCTTGTCTCCATGGTGATAGATAAGTTTAATACCATACTGTGGAACATTTTAGGCAAAGCAATAACATTTCCATGGAAACAGACCCTCCACCAGTAAATGTGTAAAGGGCAGCTTTAAATGATGTATTATTAAAGCCACACTTTGTACTTTTTAGTGATAAAAGATAAAAACAGGTTTTTACTGCTCTGAAAAATGCATCTCCACAAACTCCTCCTGTTTGTTTCCTTTGGCTGAAATATTCCACAGTGTGGCATAACGTATTTGTCTCCATGGAGAATGGTTTTATTGTTCTATTTCTGTGGAATCCTCCAGAAAGTGACACAGTGATGCTTTTATGTATTTATGAGCTGAAATAATAAAAACATGTTTGGTTAAAGACATAAAGCAAAAAACAAACTTGAAACATAAAAACGATAATGAAGACACACTATTATCTCCTCCTCCTCTCTCTGTTTCTGTCTCTCATCTTCTTTACATTTTTTTCTCTCTCCCATGTCTCTTCCTTTGCTTTTCTTTCTCTAACCCTTTCTTCTCTTACCATCTCTCTTCCCCCTCTCTTTCTCTCATCCTCTCTCTTTTCCTCCCCAACTCTCCCACTCTTTCTTTTCTCCAAACTTTCTTTTCTCTCCTCCATCTCTCCCTCCTTTCACCCCTCCTATCTCTCCCTCCCTTCATCTTCTCCTCCACTCTCCTCTCTCCTCCCTTCATCCCCTCCTCCTCTCTCTCCTCCCTTCATCCCCCCTCCTCTCTCCTACTCTCTTCATCCCCTCCTCCTCTCTTCCTTTCTTCATCCCCTACTCCTCTTTCTCCTTCTTCCTTCATCTCCTCCCCCTCCACTCCTCTCTCCCTCCCTTCATCCCCTCCTCCTCTCTCTCCCTCTCTTCATCCCCACCTCCTCTCTCCCTTCATCCTCTCCTCCTCCTGTCTCCCTCTCTTCATCCCCACCTCCTCTCTCTCTTCATCCTCTCCTCCTCTCTCTCCTTCTCTCCCTCCCTTCATCCCCTCCTCCTCTCTCTCCTCCACCCTTTATCTCCTCTCCTCCTCCTCTCCTCCTTCCCTCCTCCTCTCTCTCCTCCACCCTTTATCCCCTCTCCTCCTCCCCTCCTCTCTCTCCCTCTCCTCCTCCCCTCCTCCTCTCTCCTCCTCCTCTCCTCCTCCTCTCCTCCTCTCCTCCTCCCCTCCTCTCTCTCCCTCTCCTCCTCCTCTCTCCCTCTCCTCCTCCTCTCCTCCTCTCTCTCCTCCACCCTTTATCCCCTCTCCTCCTCCCCTCCTCTTCTCTCCTCCTCCTCCTCCTCTCCTCCTCCTCTCCTCCTCCTCCTCTCCTCCTCCTCCTCTCCTCCTCTCCTCCTCTCTCTCTGTGTAGTTTTCCAGGCTGAAGTTGCCAGATTGGTTTTCTCTTACACTCTGAGCACATCTGACTCCCAGCTGTTTCGGGGTCAGGCTCTGCTCGGGCATCTGCTGCTCATAAATCACCGCGCGCTGGCAACGCTTCAGACGCCCCCGAAACAAAGACGTCCAGGCAGCGGGGGGTCAGGGGCGGCCAACCTGGCAACCGCGCCGCACCTGGCAACCCACCGAGCGCCATTAGAATCACACCACTAAACAGGTTCTATTACACGAGCAGATCTGAGCCTCGTGCAGGACATGATGTGAAGAGGTGTAAAATGGAACGAGTGATTATGAGAAAGAGGAGGAGGGAGAGAGGAGGGAGGGAGGAGAGGAGAGCAGAGAGGGAGGAGAGGAAGAGGAGGGAGGGAGAGGAGAGGGAGGAGAGAGCGAGGAGAAAGGGAGGGAGGAGAGAAGGAGGAGAAAAGGACAGGGAGGAGAGAAAGAGGAAGGAGATGCAGAGGAGAGAGGGAGGAGAGAAGGAGAGATGGAAGGAGAGGGAGGAGAGAGGGAAGAGAAGAGAGGGAGGAGAGAGAGGAGAAAGGGAGGGATGAGAGAGGGGGAGAGAAGGAGAGATGGAAGGAGAGGGAGGAGAGAGCAAGAGGAGGGAGGAGAGAGGAGAAAGGGAGGGAGGAGAGAGAGGAGGGAGAGAAGGAGAGATGAAAGGAGAGGGAGGAGAGAGCAAGAGGAGGGAGGAGAGAGGAGAGAGAGAGAGGAGAAAGGGAGGGAGGAGAGAGAAAGAGGAGAGAGGGAGAGGCAGGACAGAAGGACAGGGAGGAGAGAAGGAGGGAGTAGAGAGGGAGAGACTGTGGAGAGAGAAAGGAGAAGGGAGAGGAAAGGGGGGAAGGGATGAGAGAGGGAGAGGAAGGGAGGAGGGAGGGATGAAAGAGAGAGGGACATGGAGGAGCTAGGGAGAGTAGAGAGGGAGGGAGAGGGAGGAGAGAAGGGAAGGAGAAAGGGAGTAGAGAAGGAGAGGGAGGGAAAGAGGATAGAGGGAAGGAGAGGGGGTAAAAAAGCTACATTCACAAAATGAAACTGCATCAACCGTTTCCATTGAATTATTCACACTGTTCCCACGTGTCCTGGAAATTCTGGAAAACCTGGAAAATAATTGGCCTGTTTCCCAGACAAATTTACCAAATGGAGCGTGTACATGGAGTGTGTACGTGGAGCGTGTACGTGGAGCGTGTACGTGGAGCGTGTACATGGAGCGTGTACTTTTCTACAGGAGGAATCAGGTGTATTTTTCCCTCTAAAACATGATCTTTTTTCCAGTTTCTCGTCTTCGCCCTTTTGCACAGTTTTGTCACCAGAGCTGTGTGTGTGTGAAAGGTGGAGGTGAAAGAAAGAGCACAGAACAAATGAGTGACAGAGGAGGGACGAGCGAGAGGCCATGTCTGTGGCCTTTAGTGAGCCGGGAGCGGGCGATCGATAGGTCTGTAATGAGCAGGGTATAAGACCTGTGCAGAGAGAGAGAGGGAACAGAGAGAGAGAGAGAGAGAGAGAGAGAGAGAGGGAACAGAGAGAAAGAGAGAGAAAGAGAGAGGGAACAGAGAGAGAGAGAGGGAACAGAGAGAAAGAGAGAGGGGGGGCAGAAAGAGAGAGGGAACAGAGAGAGAGAGAAAGAGAGAGGGAACAGAGAGAAAGAGAGAGAGGGGGCAGAAAGAGAGAGGGAATAGAGAGAGAGAAAGTGAGAGAGGAGAGAGAGAAAGGGAGAGAGAGGGCAGAAAGAGAGAGAGTACAGAGAGAGATAGACAGAAAGAGAGAGAAGGCAGAAAGAGAAAGGGTACAGAGAGAGAGAGAGAGAGCAAAGAGAAAGAGAAAGAAGGCAGAAAGAGAAAGTGTACATAGAGAGAGAGGGCAGAAACAGAAAGGGTACAGAGAGAGAGAGAGAGAGCAAAGAGAAAGAGACAGGGGGCAGAAAGAGAGAGGGAACAGACAGCGTGAGAGAGAGCAAAGAGAAAGAGGGCAGAAAGCGAGAGGGAACAGAGAGAGAGAAAGAGCAGAGAGAAAGAGAGGGCAGAAAGAGAGAGGGTAGAGAGCGAGAGGGAGCAAAAGAGAGAGAGCGTGGCATAGGGAGAAAGACAGAGGGGGCAGAGAGAGAGAAATAGAGAGAGGGCAGAATGAGAGGGTAAAGAGAGAGAGAAAGAGAAAGCGAGAGAGAGAAAGTGAGGGTGAGAAAGGGGATGATGTGGGTATCTATGGAGAGAGAGAAAGGGTGGAGCAGAGGAGAAGAGAGGGTAAAAAAGAGAGTGCAGAGGGGAGGGAGGAGATAGAAAAAGAGAGAGGGCAGAGGGGAAGGAGGAGGAGAGAAAAAGGGAGAGGGCAGAGGGGAGAGAGGAGGAGGAAAGGTGAAGAAGCTAGATAAATTAGAAGACAGAAGAGAAGAAAGGTATTAAGAGAGCAGAAATGAGAAAAATGAAAGCGGAGAAAGAGAAAGGGTGGGGCAGAGGGAGAGAGTGAGGACGGCTCAGAGGGAGAGATGGAGAGGAGGAGGGGCCAGAGGGAGAAAAAACAATGAAAAAATGAATGGAAAGATAATGGAGGCAAGGTATTAATTAGACGTGTGCAAAGAGAGAGTGCAAATAAGAGAAGGAGTAGAAGAGAGGGAGAAAGAGAGAGAGAGGGAAGGGAAAGGGCAGGTTAGTAGGGAGGAGAAGAAGACAGGAGAAGAAGGGAAAGAGGGGAAAGAGAGAGGAAGGAGAAGGGAAAGAGAGGGATACAGAGAGAGAAAAAGGAGGAGACAGAAAGTGGGAGATAGAGAGAGGGTAGAGAGAGAAAGAGAGAAGAGGAGAAAGGAAAGAGAGGGATGAGAAGAAGGGAAAGAGAGAGGGACAGAAACAGACAAAGCTAGGAAGAAAGGGGAGGAAAAAGAAAAGAGAAGACAGAGAAAGAGAGAGATGACAAGGAAAAGGGAGGGATACAGAGAGAGAAAGAGAGAGAAAGAAAGAGAGAGAATCCTAACAGTAAACACCAGCACATCCACACATCATGAGCTACACCTGAGAATTGGTAAAGCAGCAGCAGGAACAGATAACCCCAAAGCTAAACTTTTAGCCTGCTGCTAACGGCCAGAGGAGCCAGGACCTTCAGGGACGAGGACCTCACACTTTCTTTGGTCCTAAAGTTTAGAGGAGCCGGGACCTTCAGGGACGAGGACCTCACTCTCTCTATGGTCCTAAAGTCTAGAGGAGCCGGGACCTTCAGGGACGAGGACCTCACACTCTCTTTGGCCCTAAAGTCTAGAGGAGCCGGGACCTTCAGGGATGAGGACCTCACTCTCTCTATGGTCCTAAAGTCTAGAGGAGCCGGGACCTTCAGGGACGAGGACCTCACACTCTCTTTGGCCCTAAAGTCTAGAGGAGCCGGGACCTTCAGGGACGAGGACCACACACTCTCTTTGGCCCTAAAGTCTAGAGGAGCCGAGACCTTCAGGGACGAGGACCTCACACTCTCTTTGGTCCTAAAGTCTAGAAGAGCCGGGACCTCCAGGGGCGAGGACCTCACACTCTCTATGGTCCTAAAGTCTAGAGGAGCCGGGACCTTCAGGGACGAGGACCTCACACTCTCTTTGGCCCTAAAGTCTAGAGGAGCCGGGACCTCCAGGGACGGGGACCTCACACTCTCTCTGGTCCTAAAGTCTAGAAGAGCCGGGACCTTCAGGGAGGAGGACCTCATACTCTCTATGGTGATGCTGAGATCTAGTCAGTCTGTCCATAAACTGAGAATGAGACAAACGTGTGTGTGTCTCTGCAGGTGAAGGCTCTGGACACACAGGTTCTTTTTGGGCTACATGTTCTTTTAATTTAGATGAAGTTTGAAATTTTACTTCCCGGTCGGACACGGGCAGCAGATACGACATACACAGAGGTAATGCCACAACTGTTACCTAGCAACCAAAATGTTAACAAGCGCTGGGGTTTAGTTAGTGGCCGTTCAAATCACAGAGAGTCCTTTTAGGTTTAAAACAACTGGATTTCAGCATTGAAACTGGCAACACAAATGAGTGAATGATCTAAATGTTACATACAGTTCCTTTAAAGGTACTATATTATATAAAATTTAATCTTGTGAGCTTTGAGCCGTGTTAGAACGTTGATACCTGCTCAAAAACAGACCTGGAGTTGTGTTTTGCTTCATTCACACATGTTTGAGTCACACTTTATCATTAGTCTGTAACATCTCCAACACTCAAAATGGTCTGTTCCACCTTGTGATGTCATGAAGTGGTAGTTTTCATGCTAGCAGCTACATTTCACCTTTAGTTCAGTAGAGATTGGGAATTCCAGGTCCTAATGATTCTAATGAAGGTGTATGGAGTTTAAAAACACAGTAGAGCACTTCCTGTAATACCACATGATGACATCACAAGGTGGAACAGAGCGGAAACATTATAACATAGATCAGAAAACAGTGTAATATGGGCCGTTTGAATGTCCCCAATCTCACATTTGAACGTCTCTGTGTCTCCATTCTCTCCTCAGTCTTTCTCCGGCACTCGACAACCACAAAGCTCCACAAGTCCACCCCCCTCTCCCCTCTCTCACACCCGCTCTGGGCTGCTCCGGAGTGGGCTAAAGCGACCGCCGCCCGGCCCCTAATCCTGGAGCCCAAATAGCCCACTTAACATCACCTCCGCTTTATACGGCCCAGATTAGCCCACAATAGCCCCGCCACTCGGCCCGATCCACTACGAGCAAAGCAATTTGTATTAGACAGAACGAGAGAGGGGGATTGTCTGTGGAGCGGAGAGAAAAGAGGAGGAGGAGGAGGAGGAGGAGGAGGAGGAGGAGGAGGGAGAGAACGAGGGATCAGAATCAGGTACCCTTCAAAGCAATCTGTCGCATCAATATATGTTCAGGAGAGGAGGGGTGAAAAGAGGAGGAAGAAAGAGTGACAGAGAGAAAGAGAATACGGGAAAGAGTAACGTGTGAGAGAACGAGAGAAAGGGAGGGAGAGAGACAGCATGAAATGTGATTTGGAAAAGGGGAAAAAGAGCGAAGGGATAGGGGAAAGAAAGAAAGAAAGAAAGAAAGAGAGGAAGAGTGAGAGCATGAAATGTGATTTGGAAAAGAGGAAAGAGAGATGTGATAGAGGAAAAAGATAAAGGGGGAAAGAAAGAGAGAGAGAGAGAGAGAGAGAGAGAGAAAGGGAGCAAGAAATGTGATTTGGGAAAACACGACAGAGAGAGAAGTGACGGGGAAAGAGAAAGAGAGGGAAAGATAGAAAGAGAGGGAGCAAGAAATGTGATTTGGGAAAAGGGGAAAGAGAGAGAAGTGGTAGGGGAAAGAGAGAAAGACGGGGAAAGAGAGAGAGGTGTGATTGGGGAATAAAGGAAAAGACGAAAGAGAGAGAGGATGGGGAAAAAGAGGAAAGATAAAGGGATAGAGGTATAAGCGATAGGGGAAAAGAGGAGATAAAGAGAGAGAAGTGATAGGGAAATGGAAGAAAAGGAGAAAGAGAGAAAGGAAGAGAGGGAGAGATAGGCAGAAGAGAAAAAAAAGGAAGTGGGAGAAAATCGATTTAAAAAAGAGAAGAAAGAGGGCAAAGAAACATGGGGAATGGGGGATTGTGTGAGGAGTGGAGAGAGGGAAAGAGGGATCAGAATGAGGTACCCTTCAAAGCAATCTGTCACATCAATATATGTGGAGAGGAGGGGTGAAAAGAGGAGGAAGAAAGAGTGACGGAGAGAGGGGAAAAAGAGAGAGAGAGAAGAAGCAGAGAGGAGAGAAAAAGAGAGAAAGGAGTGATGGGGAAATACAGACAGAGAAAGTATAAGACAGAGAGAAAACTAGAGGAGAAGAGAAGGAGAAAGGAGGGTGGTTAGAGGGAGGACGAGTGGAAAGAGGGCAAAAAAGATGGGGATTGTCTTTGGAGCGGAGAGAGAGAGGAGGAGGAGGAGAGAGTACCCTTCAAAGCAATCTGTCGCATCAATATATGTTCAGGAGAGGAGGGGTGAGAGAGGAGGGAGGGAGAGGGGAAAAGAGGAGAAATAAAGGTAGCAAAAAAGAGAAAAAGAGAGAGAGAAAGGGGGGGGGGTAATAGGGGACAAATGGATAAATCTATGTTTCCTCCTCTCTTATGGGAAACCAAAGAACAGAGAGGAAAGGAGAGAGAAAAACATAGATAAGAAGAGAGAATAGGGGACAGTGATAAAAGGCATTATGTTACATCTCCATGGAGACGGACAGGTGGCCAAGTTACAGGTGAGATCTGTGGAGAGGAGACTGGAAGAATACATGTTTTTCAGTGTATTTTTCAGCAATAGAAACACCTGTTATGAAATGATTCGAGCTAAATACATATTAAAAAAAATGTCCCACTGTGGAATATAGTAGACAAAGCTTGTAATGTTCCGCAGTGCAGCTTTAAAGGTCCTCCTACATTACATAAATTGACTTTTATGAGCTTTAGCCATTTTGTTATACTGTTACTTCCTCAAAACAGACCTGGAGTTGTGTTTTGTTTCATTCACACATGTTTGAGTAACACTTAATAGTCTGTAACATCTCCAATGCTCAAAATGCTCTGTTCCACCTTGTGATGTCATAAAGTGGTAGTTTTCAAGTTTACTTCATAGACTGTATAAAGAAGTGGACTAGCAGCAGGTTAGCACTTATAGACTTGAATTTGAGTTTCATATTTAGGAGTATCATAGCAACCAAAGAGGCCAATCCAGAGCCAGGCTGTTGAAGGTAAAGCCCCTTCCCGCCCTACTTGTTGCTAACGCTAGCAGGAGAGACCTCTGGGAAAGAAGGCACCTGATTTGTCTATAATTACTGTTCATATCTTGATTTATGGACAAAAGAGTGAAATAAAAACCCCAGGATCATGTAGAGCAGGTTAAAATGAACATTTAAGACCAAAATGATGAGTCTGACAGCAGCAGGTACAGAGAGAGGAGACACAGTTTTTCAATAGAAAGTGAATTGGAGCCAGTGTCGATGTGCGCTCACGATCACTTTCTATTTGGAACGCAGCAGCTAGCAGGTTAGCTATGTACATTTATATACACAGGATATGGTTAACACCTACTTTTACCTTTTGTTCAGTAGAGATTGGCAATTCCAGACGTGAAATGATCTTTTATTACAAAACATTTTCATAATAAAATTGTATTAGTATTTTTGCATGATTTACGAAAGAGCAAAGTGCTAACAGGGTTTTGGTGTGGTGAAATGAGTTCATTTGGTAGTAACACACAAACCAGACTGAAATACTGAAGGAAGTCAAATACAGAGGGCAATTAGTGAATATCTACTGAAAACTGATTTAACTTCAAATTTCAGACACGAGTCAGTTTTGTTACTGAAAATGCTAAATACTCCAAAAATACTATTAAACATGAACCAACTGATGTAATTTTTATATACACACTTAAACTCCTGGCTCCTTTCTAAATAGTATACATCCGTTTTATACAGCAGTGGTGGAACAAGTACTCAGTTGTGTTACGTAAAGATCTTGTATTTTACTTCTAAAGGTTATTAACTGTAACACATCACATATTTTGATCACCCTGTTTCCTTTTATTGTTTTAAAAATGCTATGTATATTTGCCCAAAACAACGTATTAACATGTTTAATGAGTTTCAGTTTTGTTTTTGATGCTCCTTTGAGTCTCCTCTCTCTTTGCTCACCGCGCTAAGTCCCTCCCCCTTCAGAGCGCTATCACAACACAATCAGCTGCATCCCACTAATGAAAGTTTTTGTGTTTCAGCTGATCTCAAACTATGAGAAGAGAGAGTTAGAGACGGAAAACAAAAAGAGAGAGAGAGGGGTACGAAACAAAGAGAGAGAGAGACACGAAACAAAGAGAGAGAGAGAGAGAGAGACACGAAACAAAAAGAGAGAGAGGGAAGACATAAATGAGAGAGAGACAAAACAAAGAGAGAGAGAGAGACAACACAAAGAGGTAGATAGATAGAGAGAGAGATGAAAAAGAGAGAGGGGGAGATATAAATGAGGGAGAGACAGAAAACAAAGAGAGAGAGAGATGAAAAAGAGAGAGTGGGAAGACATAAAAGAGAGAGAGGGAGAGAGAGAGTGAAAACAAAGGGAGAGAGAGAAAGAGATGAAAAAGAGAGAGGGGGAAGACATAAATGAGAGAGAGAGCGAGACAAAACAAGGAGAGAGAGAGACAGAGAGAGATGAAAAGGAGAGAGGGGGAAGACATAAATGAGAGAGAGAGACAAAACAAAGAGAGAGAGATTAAAAAGAGAGAGGGGGAAGACATAAACAGAGAGAGAGAGATGAAACAAAGAAAGAGAGAGACACCAAAAAAAATGAAGGAGAGAGAGGGGGAGACAAAAAACAAAAAGAGAGAGAAACAGGGTGAGAGCGAAAGAGAGAGATATATGAAAAAGAGAGAGGGGAAGACATAAACAATAGAAAAGAGGGAAAGAGAGAGAGACAGAAAGACATGAACAAGCGAGAGAGAGAGATAAAAAGAGAGAGTGGGAAAGACATGAACAAGAGAGAGAGGGAGAGAGATGAAAGAGATGAACAAGAGAGAGATGAAAAAGAGAGAGGGAAGACATAAACAAGAGAGACAAAGACATGAACAAGTGAGAGAGAAGGATGTGAACAGGAGCGAGAGAGAGAGAGAGACATGAACAAGAGTGAGAAAGAGAAATAAAAAAGAGGGAGGGAAGTTGTTAGGGATTAGAGAAGTCCGACAGAAGGATGGCCCCCAAAACAAACGAGAGTCCCATCACTGAGGCCTGCAGGAGGTAAAGGTCCAGGAGACAGGGGGACAAACAGGACAGGGGCAGGACAGGGGTAAGACGGGGCAGAGGGGACGTGGGACAGAGGAGGGGGGATGGGGGGGGGGCGGACATAGAGGGACAGATGGCGGACAGAAGACACTCACAGACACAGATTAAGAGAATCAAAGAGGACATCCTTTCCATAAACACACAGGATTTGGGCTGGTCTTAAATCAGTGCTTCTCAAACTGGCCTGTGCTACTTTCATATTTGTGTAAGGTTTTGTTATGATTTAGTCCCGTCTAGACCAATTACATTTTGTTTACAGTGTTGCTGTACATTGGAAGATTAGTTAAAGGACTCTATTCTGCTGAAAATACTTTGTAAAGCGCTTAACGGGCTCATGTTACACTGTTTTCGGATCTGTGTTATAATGTTGTTTCCTCATCACAAACACTCTGTTCCACTTTGTGATGTCATCATGTGGTAATACAGGAAGTGCTCCACTGTGTTTTTAAACTCCATACACCTTCACTAGAATCATTTGGATCTTTTCAACCCTGGAATTACCAATCTCCACTGAACTAAAAATAAAAAGAGCTGTTAACTTGAAAACTACCACTTCATGACATCACAAGGTGGAACAGAGCATTTTGAGCTTTGGAGATGTAGACTAATAATAAACAAGTGTGAATGAAACAAAACACAACTCCAGGTCTGTTTTTGAGAAGGTAAGGACATTATAACATGACTTAAAGCTCACAAGAGTCAATTGTGTGTAATAATAACTTAACTATGTATAATGTTGTTTCTTCGTCATTGTAACATACCTGGAGTTTGGTTTGGGCTGTTGTTTAAAGCCACAGTATGTAACTTCTTTGCAGAAAAATTGACAAAAATAAATAAAATAATAATAATAATAATAATAATAATAATAATAATAATAATAATAATAATAATAATAATAATAATAATAATAATAATTATTATTATTATTATTATTATTATTATTATTATTATTATTATTATTATTATTATATTATTTGGCCTGGAGACAGGAGAAGGACAAGTGTTGTTGCTTTAGCCCTAATATTCCACAGTATGGTATAAAACGTATCTTTCTCTATTGAAAATGTCCATAAAGTTACATACTGTACTAATTATTTGTGCATGTTTAAGTAATGTGTAGATAGTGTGTAGATAGTGTGTAGAGTTCAAATGATGTCATTTTGTGATAATCTGGGCAGCGCACTCAGAAAGTGTCAGCACCCCTAATGAGCTTGTCATTACCCACTGTGAGCTATTTACAGAGTTTGCGTCAATCATGCTAGTTTGTTAGCCTGTCGACACAATCTGACCGCGGAATGAGTCCGGTAATAGTTTATGGGCTGTCAGAATTTTTACCTCTGATGCAACAATCTGAGCAAAATCCAAACAGAGCATTTTTGAGTGAATTAAGCAAAATACAACTCCAGGAATGGTTTTGATGAAAACTATGTAACATTTAAAAAGTCCATTTTGAAATTTGAATTATTTTCAACTTTCCCCTATACAGCCCATGTCAACAACTATCACCGCACTAACATCCAATCTCTTTTCATCCTTGTTTCAAAATGGCTGCCCGCTAATTATCTTTTGTTTAGAGGCAAAACAAATCAAAAACTGTTCATTTCACATTATTAACGTTATTTCCTGCTGCGCTGGAGAGTCACAGCCTCATCGCCGCGAGTGGAGAGATTTCCTACAACGCCCCATCAAGAAAAAAAAAAAGCAGAATGAATAGATGATAGAACGGTATCATGCTATGCTAATCACATGCTAATGACAGTTAACACCGACGCGGGGTCCTATACTCTAGATGAATGCATCCGCCGCATATTCACGTTCTCATTAGCATAAATCAGATTCACCCGGCCTTTGTAATTAGTGTTTTGGTGTGAATGATAATAGGATATGGTGATTAGGTCAGGATACTAGAATGAAGATGACTTGTAAGCTAAGTCTTGGCAGCTCCAGTAGCGTACTACCAATATGCACTGGCCCCGAAACAATTAATGAGGATGGGGGATAATTGAAGTTTGATAGCAGGAGATGGGAGCCAGAGGAAGGCTGCTTAATAACACATCAAAGCTGGACCACTCCATGTAGAGCTAGTGAAAGGCGTGGATAGGCACACGCATGGGTCTATTCGATATACACACGCACACAGGCCCATACAGTAGTGCTGAATCTAAATCAGATCGAGAAATAGAAGAAATACTGTTTACTAAGAGGAGTTTACTAAGTGACAGATGCTATTCATTAAAGCTCCTATATTACACAAAATGGACTCTTGTGAGTGTTAAGTCATGTTCTAATGCTGTTACCTGCTGAAAAACAGACCTGGAGTTGTGTTTTGTTTCATTCACACATGTTTGAGTAACTCTTTAATATTAGTCTGTCTACAACTCCAAAGCTCAAAATGCTCCGTTCCACCTTGTGATGTCATGAAGTGGTAGTTTTCAAGTTAACAGCTCCTTTTACCTTTAGTTCAGTAGAGATTGGCAATTCCAAGGCTAAAATCATCCAAATGATTCCAGTGAAGGTGTGTGGAATCTAAAAACACAGTTGTTCCTGTATTACCACATGATGACATCACAAGGTGGAACAGAGTGAAGTTGGAGAAAAGAACTCAGCGTAAATCTGCAGGTTTGTGTGTTAAACGTGTGAATGAAACAAAACACAACTCCAGGTCTGTTTGTGATCAGAAAACTACATTAGAACATTATAACACATCAGAAAATAGAGTTATCTGGACCTTTAACAGTGAATAAAGATTTCAATCAAGAGTTTATTAAGAATTAGTCTGGGTTAGTAACTCCTGACGTCTTAAAGCCATATATACTACAAAAATGTAACTCTTTTGAAGTTACAGTGTTATAACGTTCCTGATGTTTACAGTCTATTCCTGTAATTTACAGATTTTCATTTAATCATACAGTCATGTGGAGCTCAACAGTGACAGCCTGCTCAGGTTTCAGAAGTACATTTTCCCATCATTTTTCTCATACACATTTTGAAAAATTCTAATATTAAGGCATGGCATAGGCTAACCAGCTATGTGTTAACTAATATCCATAATGAGGCTGTTTTAAGTCCAAAAAGGCAGCTTAAATTGCAAGATTCTGCTAAATGTTTTAATAAATTAGAGGTTTATAAAGTTTCAGAAACAGATTTTAAATACAATTATAGGTCTTGTGGTTATTGGCTTTCAAATTTTTTATTCCATTTTATTTTTTTTGGACAGTCTGTGACATATGTGTCAAACTCAGGCCCGGGCACTAAATCTGGCCCGGGTTGTAATTATATTTGGCTGGTGAATTCATATCAAATGTGCATTAGAGCTGGCTCGCACGTATATAGCGCATGCACCACTAATACCACAAATCCCAGAATGCTTTGCTAGTACACTGGCACGAGGTCGAGAGTCCCTCTTTTTCTGTTGGTGCTCATTAGCGACCAAGCTACTAGTCACCTCGGCCTAATTAATTACTACAGAGAGATTTTAATAATAAATGAATACTACTCATGTGTTTTCTTTATTTCAAATACAATTTCTCATGTGTAATATCAAGCTTGAGTTGTTCCAGATTTTGTGTTTAAGCAAAACTAAAGTTTGTTTCAATATGAAGAGGTTAAAAATGACATATCAGGTGCAGTAAATTTTTCAATAAATATTGAGTTTGGCCCACTGTGAGTTTGCCTCAGTTTTTAATTTTGGCCACTGCAAATTTGAGTTTGACGCCGCTGGTCTATGAGATAAATGAATGGGAAATTTAGTTCCAGAAGCGGGGCTGGGCTGGACACGGTTGAGCTCCATTGGCCCTGCTGTGTGAGATCTCTGTCTCAGATTAAGACATCTTCTTCTACAGCCTCATGACCAAAAACTGTGAAGCACTTTGAAGTATTATTTTGAAATGTAGTAAAACTGAGTATTCCAAATATTCATTCTTTTAATCCCATCAGCTCAACTGTTGGAAGTTTTTAAGTATGTGATCTGACCAGTGTCCATCCGTGGCGGGGTTGTGCATTCCTGCTGGGGACATGTCTCCTGGGACGTGGACATTGACAGCCGTGGAGACGGATGGTTGTCATGACGAACGGCCTCCTCCACGCTTCTTATGTGGGATCATCAAAATGGCGGCCGGAGAGCGAAAGTCAAACGCTGTGATCAGGAATGTGTTAAACCAACAGAGAAAGGTGATGGTTGTGCCCGGAATCAAACCAGACAAAACAGAAGCGGTGATTTAAGAGGACGGCCTTGTCACGACAGAGAAATAGACTGTGAATGAGTTATGCAGTGCGCAGGTTAAGTGTCTTGCTCAGAGAAACAACAGTATGCAACAGGTCAAGTGAAAAGTGAACTGTTTACCTCCTGGTCAGATGCTCCTCTTGTGGTAAACCTAAAATAGACTGAAAAAACATTACTGCTACTTAATACTGCCATTGTATCCTGGAGTCAAACACTCACAGAAATGACAGAAGCTGCATACAGGTCCCAAGATGGCTGCCGCCTCAAAGACTTTATTTTCTTTATTTGGTCATTTTATTCAAATAAACAAAAAAGCAGGAAAAAGAAGGATAATGCTTTCACAAGTAAAGTTCAGTACACTAATTTCCTGCTTCAGATGTGTCTAAGATAGCAGCCGCTCATGTAAATGTAACAGTTAAAAGCCACTTAGAGTACAAAATAAACAGGCTACAGTGGTAATAAGGTATTTAGTATAACAAAACAGAAGTAGCAAAAAACATTGTTGCCATTGATTTCAATCCCCATCATCCATAAATAATTAAATATACATTACATCTATTTTGACGGCCGGGCTAAGTGTTCAGTACAGGCTATGTTAGCAGTGACTTGAGGGACTGCACTACAGCTGCTCTATATATTTAATCATTAAACTTGTTGCCATTTTTTTTTCTTACATAAAAAATCCAAACCACGCTAGTCTGTGAAATGTAGAAATTGTTGACACTGACCCGCTCACATCAGATAGAAGTGTGTCGCTCTGCATTGAGTTCTACATTATCAGTCTTCAGTGGCTGTCAGTGAAAGTGATAAAAAAAAATGCGGATGTCATAATGACTATTTGAATTAGATTTTTTGGCGGAACAAGCTGAAAAATCTAACTTTAGTTACATCCAGCTGAGAGAAAAGCACACACATGTTCCCTGTCACAAACGCACAAAGCTCTGACCTTCTGCACATTTTTCACAAACTAAACGCTCTGTATTTTCACTGAAATAGGCTGAAATACGTCTGTCTGCGTCGCCATGTTTGTTTTGGTTTGTTGCTTTTGGTTTCCGCATTGGTTGGCCAGATTAATCTTATAACAGGAGTTTCTCAAGATGGATTCTTATGACTTTGTGAACTCACAAATATCGTGAGAATCTATGTTGCTGTACAAGGTTAGGTTAGTACAAAATCTAAATCAAAATGTGATTTTTGGTGGGTCTCTAATGCCGTGTCCTGTTCTCCTCTATATGCTTAGAACACGAACATGATTTCTCTGTAAAACGCTCACCTTGTATAAATGTGACTGTCAGAGGATGGTCCATTATGTAACTTTTCTGGTGGAGGGCTTGACACCTGCTTGTCTCCATGGCGCTGTTATTTCTTTGCCTGGAATGTTCCACGGTTTGACATTGAAATATCCCGCATTCTATCTGACCTATAGCGTAATCTGATGGCGTTGCCTGCTTGTCTCCAGTCTCCATGGAGATGTAAGTTTAAAGCCATACTGTGGAACATTCAGAGGATATTGTGATCCCCCCTCTCCCTCTCTCTGTAAGAGGCCTACAGGGAGGAATCACACCAAATTAGCCGCATTGATCCGCTCACACAGGTGAATACCAAGTAGCTGTCGCCTCAGTGGTTTTCATCATCTTGCACAGCTCAAGACACACTTTGAGAGAAGGGTACCAGGCTTTAGTTTGACATAGAAATGCGATAAAGTAGCCTTGCTTTGCCTCAGATGAAAACATGGAAGTGATGGAAGTAGAAAGAAAAACAAAAAAACATCTCGAATCCTGGGTGTCCGCACGTTGCAAGAGTTTAATGTAGTACTATCCAATTGGTTAATTAGTCCCAACTCTATCCCGGTGTGTCAGATGCCATTCATTTCAAAAGGTATACACTGGTCCTTCATTTATCGTGGGGTTTATTTTCTAAAAATAACCGGCAATAGGCAAAATCCTCGAAGTATCAGCTTTATTTTGTACAATTATTCTCTATGTTTTTGGCTGTAAAACCCCTCACCACACACTTTATACACTTTTCTCACACAGGCGTTAACATTTTCTCACATTTCTCTCTTGTTTAAACACTCGTAGTTCAAACCTTCGTCGGCGTCTTTGTCGGTGCAGAACGTTTCATCGACATTGTGGGTTTTGTCGGGGAGAAAACCTGCAAACATACAGCACTTCAGAGTCACACTGCGATCCAACGTTTATGTAAATTTGTCTGAACACATTCTGTACTGTACAGGAGACGCGGCACGGAAGAGACTGATAGACAATGGTCTACAGTCCAACAGCCAATCAGGACGCACAACACAATGCACGTTCATACACTGTAAAAAAAAAAAGCATGAAAAATTGCACACACAAAAAATTCGCGAGACCGCAAAAGGTGAACCACAATATAGCGAGGAAAAACTGTACCTCGAAAAACATTCCGACTATCAGCGGAGTCGGCTCTAAACAAATCTGACTTATAACTTGACTTAGTGGTGTTTCCTGCTTGTCTTCATGCCGATGTTATTCCTTTGCCCAGGTGACAAACACTCCAATAGAAAAGTTACACATTGCACATTTGAATGAAGCATCAGTGAGCAGAAGAATTTGACTCGCCAGCACACTGCGGAGAAACGAAATTGGAACTAAACTCACAATGAGGGCTGCTAGTGCTGGTTGATGATTGATTAGCTTCCTATAGTGAAGGCAATTTGAGAGCTGAAATAGTCGGCTGAAGCGGTTTGAACTAAAAACATGATGAGCACTTACAAATAGGTGTGTCACGATTTGAGCGATTCAAATCCAATTCAAGTTCTTATTGTTTGAGTCCAGTCATGTGGTCAGACCTTTCTGTCAAAGCTTGACCTCATCAAAACTCAGAAGGGGAGTAGATGTGGGCCAGGCTTGGACTTGTACTTGGACAGGAGACGGCTGGGAAAGTGCCACAGCGGGAGAACCAGTGGCAAAACTGTTGGTCGCAGAGGTTGATGGTGTAGATTGGAGGCCTCGCTTACATCAGTCTGCCCCAGGACAGCTTACAAACACCAAGTATGCAGTGAATGAATAATGTGTGAAAGCGGCTTTGAGCGCCTGGAAAACCGCTATATAAGACTATTGCATTATTATTATTATGAATCACTAAGGACTTGCTCAAATTAGGGTCCCAGCGCAAGTGTGAATTCAAGTCTGAGTCATAAAAATAAGGTTTAAGTCCAAGTCAAGTAATCTTCAAGCTAAGCCGTCTCAAAGGGGCCCATTTAAGAAGCTTCCTCGGCACTTTCTTCGTGAACCGTTTGAGTTTTTTGTCCTCGTCTCCCCCCATTGCATGAAACTCACCAGTCCTTATGAAGCCACAAGTCCAAGTTCACCGATTTGGGATTCTTAGCACTTCATATAGGCCTACTCCAACTAGGCTTGTCAAAAGTACCGAAAATCAGATACTACTCAATGCTAAAGCTAGTATTGAAACGAGATGCTCGCTTAAGTAGGTAGCGATACTAAAAAAGTCGCATTTACAGGACAGAAATGAACCTTTCCTGAATATCTTTAGAATGATTTAGAGCTGTATCAGAACAAATATGAGACACATAGACTGAGGGATTACACAGACATAAAGCCACATGGGAATAGAAAACAAAATACGACCATTTAATCTTGAAAACCACAGTATATTGTATAATGAAAGAGTGTTTTTAGTTATCATTGTGGTATAACAATCGGTATTGAGTATCGAGTCCAACTGTTGCCCGCTCCTGAGTCCATGCTCTACAAAAAAATGCAGTTTCTTCTCAAATGTTTCTAATCCAACTTCAAAAAGCACAACCTTGATAATTTCCCTCTCTGCAGCTTCAAATCACCCCCCCAAAAAACTAAAAATCTAACACTTTAGCGTAATAAATCCAATCTCAAACCAAAGGAAGCCATGTTGGTTTTGCACAGTCCCCTGAGCAACTCCGCTATCTGACAACACTTTACTATATCAACTGTTTAGCATCCAGCTTTCTGTAATCACCTGCTCCTTTTGGTTGTTTGTTGGCTAGTTTAGCATTAGCTGTTTCCCCGCCTGCGTTAGCCCCTGGCATACAAATCACTGGCGCCGCGCAAAAGATACTCCATTAGGTCCGACGCCGAGTTAAATCAATGCGTGACTTATCAAATGAAATAGGGGATTATGAGGTAATCACCTGCAAACGTCGCTGAAATTGTAATTATCTCCCGGGCGCGCACACGGCTAACGACGCTAACGTGAGGAGACCGGGGCTAACAGGCTGAGGTAACAAGGTGAGGAAAACAACAACACTATACAAAGCTCTTAATATGGCGTGACAGTAAAGGTAATAGCAGTACGCTTGTAGGTTTAGCAGTAACAGATAGTAGTAGTACTAGGTGTAAGAGTGGAAGTACAGGGTTCCTACACGTATCTTGAAATCATGAAATCAGGACTTTTCCAGGATGTTTTTAATTAGATCACCAGTCAAACGTTTGGACACACTTTTTCATTTATGGCTGTTCTTTATTTCTATTTACATTACAGATTCTCACCGAAGCATCAGAACTATGAATGGACAGATATGGAATGTACTACAATGAAAATTACCTCAAAATAGCTCCATAAACAGCCACCTTTTGCTTTGATCACTGCTTTACACTTTTTTTTTGTCCCTGACGCGGCAATATATGAAAAATGCTTTGTTATTTCACTTTTTTTCTGTTGCTACACAGCTCCATATATCTGGCTTCATATATTTGAAGTCTTCTGTATGTATATAAAATGTAGAACGTAGTAAACATAAAGAAAATAACACTGAAAAAGAAGGTGTGTCCAAACTTTTGATTAGTAGCGTCTGCGTTACCACCTTTTTTCTTTTAAAGATGTAGTCAAACTATAACCAGCGATTAAATGAGGCAAACATACATAATCATATTCATCTATCACTCTAGCCCAGAGGTGTCAAACTCATTTTCACCGAGGGCCACATCAGCAAAATGGCTGCCATCAGGGGCCAGATACAACTGTGCAGCAGGATAAATATCACTAAATGTAAAAAAATGTCATGTAAAATAAATGTAACTAATTTTAAACTTGTTAAATAACTGTTTCTGTATTTATTACTTATTCAAGTTTCAAATATTACGTATCTGTGTATCTGAATGTCCTGATAAATGACATAGATGACATTTTTAAAAGTGTGTATCTGGTCAGAGCACACCTTCAGCACTGCTTCAAAAACAGCCTTTTTAGCCCTAATTATTGGACAATTTGTTGTTTTTCTTGAATGTTTTCATACTTAGCTCCATGTTTGTACCGACCCCGCCTCATAACACAAAAAACATACAGATTTTCTCCTTAAAGCACAAACTTGTATTCACCTTTAGCATCTTTCTTGAAACTGCCTTCCACGCCGACAATTTTCCTCTTCCTGAACAATTTGGGATGATTATTTGCAAATATTTCTCAGTGTCACTTGTTGGGAAAATCTCATTAGTTTATTGTTAATGCAAACATTAAAGCAGTATAGAATTATATTTAAAATGACAGTCAAGCCTTCATTTACCTTCTCACGGGCCACATAGAATGACGTGGCTGCATTTGGCCCCCAGGCCTTGAGTTTGACATATGTGCTCTAGCCTATATACTGACCATATTCCACCCCGCCCAGGTTTCCCGTGAATGCAACTAACCTGCACGCTCTTTGTGATGGCACTTTCGGTCACACAAGGAATCCCGTTTATTTCAGGTGCATTTAGGTGCATTTGTGTAAAACGTTCTATGTTTTCATGTGACCAACAAGTCAACACTGCACCGATTCTCTGGAGGCTTTAAAACAGCTCTGTAGTCCCTATAGAACTTATTTACTGTCAAGATCAGCAGCTCCATGCAAAATAATACAACCCGGATGACGTTGGTGGCGCCCACAGCAACTTCCGGAATAAGGCGAGTATTCACTTTGTATCACAGAAAATGATGTGTTATAGGTAGAAAGCTATAGGGGGTTACATTTTGTTATAGAGGTGTAATTTACTGTTCTTCTTCTCTCTGTGGGTTTTGAGGTTTTTCAAAATCAAACCTTCTCATTTTTACTGTGATGGCAGCAGCAGCAGTGTCTATTAATTATCCAGTAACACAGCAAAGCAAAGAAGGGAGACATTTTTAAGGACAAAAATTCCATGTCCAATGTGTTTTATGTATTTGTCTATAATGTGAACGAATTAAATGTAAAATGTGACATCAGCACTCTCAAACTACAAAACAAGTTTACCCACAAATATCTATCCAATGTCTGGAAAACAGGACAAATATTTTCCAGGTTTTCCAGGATTTCCAGGACATGCGAGTCCAATAAGAATGACTAGATTTGTAATTTCGGAGAAGTGATAATCTATAGTCTTACAAGTGGAAGTCATGTAGGTTACTAGTAGTTAACTAAAACTACAAATGTTGTGTTTTGTTTCATTCACACATGTTTAACACTCAAACTCTGCAGATTTAGTCTAAGATCTTCTCTCAAACAGAAATCACCCTGTTCCACCTTGTGATGTCATGCTGTAGTACAGGAAGTGCAGCACTCCACACACCTTCAGCAGAATCATTTGGATGATTTCAACCCTGGAACTGTCCATTTTTACTGAACAAGAACTAAAAAGTAACTGTTAACTTTAAAACTACCACTACATGACATCACAAGGTGGAACAGAGCAATTTGATCTTTGGAGATGCAGACAGATGTTTTTGAGGAAGTAAACACATTCTAACATGGCCTAAAGCTTAAAGAATGTTCCGCAGTATGGCATTGACCTTATCTCTCTCTAAATGTCATATCTGTGGACAGGTGCCTCTTATCACAGTAAGAATGCATTAGGATTTTTGAGCAATAAAATGACCTATAATTAAAGAAATGCAATATATATATGTTTAATGCCATGCTCTGGAACATTCCAGACATGCATGCATCAGTATCTGTGAAAGTATTACTGAGGGTTGGGTCCATGATTACAAACTACTCTACATAGTAAAATCAACTATTAGAATGAGCTGTTAACTTGAAAACTACCACTTCATGACGTCACAAGGTGGAACAGAGCATTTTGAGCTGTGGAGATGTAACAGACTAATAATAAAGAGTTACTCAAACATGTGCGAATTAACAACAACAAAACACAACTCCAGGTCTGTTTTTGATCAGGTAACAGCATTAGATCATGGTTTAAAGCTCACAAGAATCCACTTTGTGTAATATAGGACCTTTAATTTTCAAGTTGTTGTTCTTTTGATTCAACTCCACAATTAATGGCCAGAATTTCAAACATCTCATCAAACCTAAGTCATCTTCATATTTCAATCTTTAAAGGGCATTTTTAGATCAGATCCCAGCATCTTCAGGACAACACTGCCCCCTAGTGAAGCATTGTCAAACTTGCACCTCAAAAAGACACTGAAGAGAAAATTAGCCTTTACCACCACCTACTGGTTAAAGATTCTCAATACACTTTTTAGAGCAGATGTTTTCATATAAATATACTGACAGTAAACTCAGATTATGTAAAAACTGTGTTCCTTCACCATAAGCTTACATTGAGTTGTATTTTAAAGTGGAGTTGTGTTTTGTTTCATTCACACGAGTTCTTCTCTCAAACAGAAAGAAAAAAAAAACCTCTGTTCCACCTTGTGATGTCAGTGATAGTAATACAGGAAGTTCTCCATTGTATTTTAAACTCCATACCATGGATCTATTAAAAAATAAAAATGAAAAAGTATTGCTGCTTAGAGGTGTCCCGAGTTGGATTAGTGGCCACTCATTGGTACTACAACGAAAAAATCCCTCCTGCCCAGAAAAGGATTTTCTCATAGAGCCCAATGTAATCACAAACTGCTCATGTTCAGCTGACAGTGGCAGACAGGGGCAGACAGGGACAGACAGGGGCAGACAGGGGCAGACAGGGACAGACAGGGGCAGACAGGGACTGACGGATAGACAGGGACTGACAGGGGCAGACAGGGCACCTACAGGTTTTACAAATTTTGTAGCGATTTTCACCTATTTTCAGATCAGAAACTTTTCTCAGCTCAAAATCCATTTGTTGCTTAAAAAAAAAACTACAAAATGCTTTTTAATTGTTAGTTCTGTCTATGCTCTGTGTCTGCTTTAGCTAAGCACAAGCGCTGACTGGTTAGAGTGGTCATGTGGTACGACATGAACGAGTATGTGAGTGATGTGCATTAACCCGACTGTCATGCCCGACAGGTTTAGGTTTAGGCCAAAAATATTATGTGTTGTGTATATATAATTCAGTAAAGGGAGGATGGATTAGTAACCACACAGTTGGCGCCTCCATTTTAATACTGCAAAACATTATGTGATTGAGAGACAAACAACTTGAGCAGGACTAATTCTGAAGAATATTTGGAAAACTCTTTGCCTTTGCTTAGCAATACACTCAGGTGTACAAGTTTACACAAAACTGTCAATTATATACTGCAAACCACTTGTTGATATGATACTCGAATGGATGAAGAAACAATTTGTCAGAATAATTACTGATTCAGTTGATTGTGTTCACCAAATACTGGAAGGTCTCAGACGACATGCCTTAAATTAAGGATTTAATCCGTTGGATTCTATTTTTGCCAGAGCCAACTGCAAGCCCTTTCTCTTAATAAATAGTTACTGTGTGAACCTGTAGTCAGCAGACAGACAGCAGAGCCATCGGTTCTTTTGTGAGTGTCGCACCGGAACTAAACTAGTCAGATTTAGTTGCAAGCAAGGTATGAAACTCCTCAACACGGTTCTAGAGCAGTACATAGAATTTATTATGCACACCCCTTCTTTGGATTAATGAAAAGTTGTTATTTTATTTTAGTAGCGAATGTCTCTTGGGCAGGTTTAAGACCCATCTTATGTTTCCAGGAGGAGGTGGTGCTGCACTCTGAGAGGGATTTGTCTCTTTTTGTCCATGTTCTGTCTCCTGCCCCAACAAAAGGAGAGTGGAGATAAAATGCTGAGATTGGCTGGAAGTGGAGACTATGTACGACTACAGTCAATAATCTGAAAGAATATTGTGTTAAGGAGGGCCAGCTCATGGATGTTCTTATCTTTACCACAGAGCTCGGGAAGTGCCTTTTTATGGGATTTCTACACCCTGAGAATACTCCACATACCAAGACCAAGCATTCTTGTCTCTTTTTCATAGTGTAATAATCTGAAATTTTGTGTTTAGTTCGGAGATGAGACCTTTTGTTGTTCTTGTAACTGGAGTTGAGAATTCTGTTGTCTTGCTCTTGTTTTGGTGTGTGTTATAGCCTGCAGTAGTTGAGTTTAGAAAACAACCAAAAGAAATTATGAACTATAGTGGTCCCTCGTATATCGCAGGTGTTACATTCTAAAAATAACCCGCAATAGGCGAAATCAAGTAGTCAGCGTTATTTTTAACAATTATTCTATACGTTTTGCAGCTGTAAAACCCCTCACCACACACTTTATACACTTTTCTCACACAGACATTAACATTTTCTCACATTCTCTTGTTTAATTATTTATTAGTGACTCTCGTGTATTTCACAGTTCCTCTGACTGTGCCTCTTCGTCCTGGGGCTGCTTCGCTGTAGTGTTGATCCAACATTTATGTAAATTTGGCTGAACACATTCTGTGGAGGTTGAGGTCTGGTTTTGTGTCGTCCGTTGGTGTTGCTTGTATATATATATTGAAGAGAAAATAACTTACACTGGACTCCGATGTAAAAAGAGAGTTATAAGATTTTAATTCACAGCCTTGCAAAATCCTTTTTTACAGAAGTAATCAAACCAAGTCATGTTTAGGCTACATATTTATGCACTGCCTCCCAAGCATGTGCTCTTTTCCTCGTGCGCGCTGTCGCTCTTAAAGTGACGGTAACATATTTACGTAAAACTTAAAATATCTTAGAACTGTTACTATTTAACATTGATGCAATAAAATAAATGTAGCTTATGTATGTAAATCAAATATTAAATCTTTCAAGATGAAATTATTCATGTAAATATAAAACAGCATTTATAACAAAATCAACTCTGTAAATTTGGAGCATTATTATATATGAATTAAACTTGCTGCAACACATTGTGCTGTTTGGGAGACGTGGCACGGAGATTGAGGGTGGAATGCAGTCATTTGGCCAGTCAAATGTGTATGTGTTCATACACTGTAAAAAAGTGTAGAATTGCACTGGAAAAATCCTCGAAACAGCGAGACTGCAAAGTGTGAGCGAGGGACCACTGTATTTCTTACATCAGAACGCTACAATTTGGACAGTTCAGTCTAACCATTTTGTTTTTTGTTGTCATTTGTCTGCAGACAAAACTTATAACCAAGGAGTTTTCAAGAGAGTTTTGTTGAGTTGTAGTCTGGGGTGTTTAAATGTCTGGCACTAGCTATCCTAGTTATATTGTGTTGTTGTGTCCCATGTCTGTCTGTATTGGAGTGAGTGTCGTTTTTAATCTCACTGTGCATGTGTATGGTGTTGTACATGTGTATAGTGACAATAAATGCATTCTATTCAAGAAAAGTGTCATAATGGCAGGTGCGGACCAAGGAGTGCAGACTTGGGGCAGATTTACAGTGTTTATTTACAGTTTGTGCAGGAATAAGTCAATAGTTCATTAATCACACACGGGGAGCAGGGAGCGGGAGGCAGACCAGATGGGCGTAGTGCAGAGCAGGAACGGGAGGAGAGGATCGGGATGAGACTAGGGCAAGCCGAGCAGGGACAGAGACAGCCAGAACCGGAGCACGACAGGACCAGGAACGGGACCAGGAAGGACAGAGCAGGAGTAATCCAGAGTGTGGGAGCCAGGGCAGGAGACGGGAAGCAAGCCGGAGACCAAGACAGGACAGGAGGCAAAGGCAAAGGGTGGACTGTACCGGAGCTGGAGCTGGAGCGCAGAGTCAGGAGCAGGAACGAGCAGGAGAGCAGGAATCTGGGGAGGTAGCAAAATCCGGTAAGAGACGAGCAGGCAGGCAACAAAATACAAAACTGAGCTGGAACATTCACGTTAAACACACGGATGATCTGGCCCCAAGTGTCTTCTGCCGAGCCCTCATATACTCGGCAGCAGGTGGAGGTGATTGCTCTGATGCGCTCCAGGTGTGCGCGGGAGGAGTTGGGAACTCCGCCCAGCTCCAGGCAGACAGGTAGGGGAGGGGGAGAGAACACAGGGATACAGAGGCTGTGTCTCAATTCGCCAAATGCACCCTTCAAGGGTCCTTACGAAGTACTCTTCAAAAGTGTAGTTTCAAGGTTCCGGTCGAGAATCTGCCCTCCTCAGTGTAGCCGCCATCTTGCTGAAGTGGGACAGGTCTACACCACGGACCGCACTTCCACCTCTGTCTTTGAGCGTACGATACGTACATTATGTACGTTATTTTTAATTATTTATTATTTAATAGAAGAAAAGTCAAGATGTCGTCGTCACAGCCGTTTCTTTCTGTTTAGATTGAATATCAATAGGCAAATATAACGTTTGAGGTGATTTTTTTACTCAATTGTAGCTACTTCATAACTTTAACAAAATATACCTTGTGAAAACGTAATAACAGAGACAGAAGTAACAATATTATTTTGACATTCATAGTCTATAAACCAGAGAACACTGATTAGTTGTACATAAAGTGGGATATTGCAGTTTAACATTTGGTATTTTGGCCAGTGGCTACACCACTTTAATAACAGTAGAGGGCGCTGTTTCCCCTCTATGCCGTGCCAGTTCTTTTCATCTGATTATTATAAGGTATTTTCTAGCAGTGCAGCGCTACATCAAGCTAGTGTCTTGATTTACTAACACGAAGGTAAATGACACATGCCACCAGGGGGCGCAGACCTATGGAATGTACGGAACTCATGAAGATTTTGTGCACGTCTCAGGACTCTCTTCTGTCCTTTCCTGAGAGTCCGTTGCTTCATTGTTCACATTACCTGTGTGGATAATTAAACTCTTCTGACTTTATGTTTCAGTTTCAGTCTCTTGGTCTTTGACGCTTACAATAGAAACAAACATTCTTACATTATTCTTATTGCAGTAATAATTTTTAATGATAAAAATGTCTTCTTATTGTCTAGCAATAACTGCACATTCCTTTATTCCATGTAACTCCTTTTTAATCATCAAACACACTGTACAGATCTTTATTCAGATTTAACAGTTTCATGTCGCTCTGTTGTAGATGAGGTAAACCAGTACGAACATTTGAATGTGTATTGCGCAACGGACTCCATTTTCTTCTCTTTTTTGCATAGGCGCGGTGCATGATGGGATATAGAAGTGTGTGTAGTGTGCACGGATGCAGGCGTCGGTTACGTCCGATCTCCATGGAAACGGTGCAAAGGGAAGGACAGGTTTGTCGGCCGCATTCAGTAGGGTGGGTTGAAATGGGACAGCCCTTGTCGCACCGGAAATTACGTCACTGCCCTTCGAACCGCCCTTCCAATGGTGATTCTAAGGCCAGGTGGGCGAATTGGGACACGGCCAGAAAGTACAGACATCATGACAAAAAGGAAAGGAAGACAACTAGGATAAAAGCTGGGAAAAAGCATTAAAAAAGCATCTGAAATATTGCACTACACCCCCACAGTGTTCCTGTTTTAGGTGCTTGTGGAATGGCTTCCATGTGAGACTTTGTAATTTTATATTTTTGGAAATTCAATCAACCAATCTGTGTAATCAAGATTTATTTATGACACAGAGTACTATACAAAGATAGAAACTTGGGAGCCTCAGGCATCCATCTTGATAAACTGATGGGTCAATTTTGTAATTTTCAATCCAGTTCAAAAAGTTCAAAGTTTACTTATTATAACAATTGTTGGACATTAATAAACGTTATCTGTTTATCCATATGCCATAGTTTGTTATTTAGCTGGTGTGTTAATTAAGTATCCTAATGTAGTATATATATAATTACAATTTGCAATTACTACAACAATAATCACAGTCATGATGAAGGAAGGAGAACTCTGGACAGGATGGCAGAGGGTTTGGAAAAACTTGAAGAGGAAACCTGAGCTGTATAAACTGGAAAATAAACTGGGCAGCTGAGCACTGCGTCATCTGGCTCACAGGTGTGAGACTAAAGAAGGCATTTCCACACATCACTGCAATGCCCATCTGCTGTGTTTAAAGAAGACATAGTAGGATTTTGTTTACTATACAGTTATAATCTATGACACCCATGGATCATTATGTTATCATTTGGACATTTAACATTCCAATATTAATCTAAAACAACATAATAAAAGAAACAAGTCTGCTTCCATGTTAGAAAACTGTGGTGCCCAATGGGAGCTGACGTCGCAGTAGACGTGAATAGTATGCATGCTGTGGATATCTGCAGATCAGACAGTAAAGTCTGAACTTAAAACAATGAAAATTTAAACTATATGATGGCTAAAAGGAGCAGTGTACACTGAGCCCATCTGAGGGTGTGACTGTTGGACTATGTCACCTCCAGAGTGAGTCCTCACACCAGGGACAGGTTAGTGAGGGCACAGGCCATTCAGCATGGTGCAAAATTCATTTTCAGAGGGAAAGAATCTTTTTTTTTTCTTTGTGTACACCATTTGATAAAAGGGAACTGTGATTTCCCTTTGTGAACAGCTTCACATAGAGCCCAACCATTTGTTTGTGCTCCAAAAGGTTCACAAAGTTTCAACAGAGTTCAACAGTGACCACCCATCGTCTGGTTCCAGAAGTAAATTTCTCATACATCTTTCTTAAAGACTTTCCATAATAATAATAATAATAATAATAATAATAATAATAATAATAATAATAATAATAATAAAAACTGCAAGCAGTGATAAAGGCCCTCGCCACCCCTTGCGACCGCGGAGTACACACCACCGCGGAGATCCTGCCTTTCGTTCCCGCTTACATCGCTCCTCCCCCCAAAATCAGCGACTGAGTAATACTACTCCATTCACTCCAATGACACCATTTATCACATTTTCACGCCTGCACGGTTGGAAATAGAGGTATGTGTTCATTGGCTTTTTTCTTCAGTATGATGAGAGGAATATGTGTTCCAAATTTCAATGGTCTATGACAAAGTAATTATTTTTCATCCTTGTAGACCAAAACCCATGTATTTCAATGAGAAATGTCAGATGTTGTCATGGCAGCACCTTTCAAAATAGAAGTATGGTGTCATTGACTTTTTTGTTCAGTATCGGAGTAGGGATGTCCATGCCAAATTTCAAATGTTCGTGACAAAGTAATTTTTTTACATGTCCTTTAAAAATTTCAAGGGGGCGCTGTGGAGCAATGTAATATTTGATACGTGTAAATTGCATATCTTTGCACTCAGATCAAGATTTTGAACAAAATGTATATTAATGCCGGAAAATAGGAAACTGCATGTGTGAGCTACGGGCCATTTAAAACTTCAAAAAACATATTTTTTCTTTGCAGGCTGGCCACACCCACATTTTATAACTTCCATAAATTCCAAAAGAGTTCCCTATAATCCCACATGGGTCTAGTAAATTGTGACCATTTTGCAAGTTTCTTGAATGAAAATCCACGACATAAAAACTCCAAATGTGAGAGTTAAAATTTTGAAAAAATGGGGTTCCGCCCACAATGGCTGACTTCCTGTAGGGTTTAGGGTGGGGTCATAATATAATTTTTTACTTGTCTTGACATGTTCTATGTTTGTACCAAATTTCATTTGTCTACAATGAAAAAGATCTCTCATTGCCGTAATGTATTTCAAATTTTGAGGTGGCGCTATTGAGTCTTTTTGACACATTAATTTTTTTGCACATGAGAATTCTAGATTTTTTGCCAATTTTGAATTTTAGGCCATAGTTTGATGAGTGTAGAGCATCTATTTAGTCTACAACAAAGTCCAGTACTCTGAACCCCATTCATTTCAATGACACATTTATTATGTTACCACGGTAACATAGTTGCCGATAGAGGTATGTTGTGATTGGCTTTTTTGTTCAGTTTGCCAAGCCAAATGTCCCTGCCGAATTTCAAATGTTTATGTCAAAGTAATTTTTTTGGTCCAATTCAAAAGTTCAAGGGGGCGCTGTGGAGCAATTTATTGTCTGACCTGTGTAAATTGTATATCTATGTGTTCAGATCAACATTTTGAATAAAAAAAGTACATGTTCATGCCGGGACGTAGGACACTAACTGTGTGAGTTACATGCAATTAAAAACTTTAAAAAATTGCTTTTTTCTTTGCAGGCTGGCCACACCCACATTTTATTACTTACAAAATTCCAAAAGAGTTGCTTATAATCCCACATGGGTCTAGTTCATTTTGACCAATTTGCAAATTTTTTGAATGAAAATCTGAAGCGCAAAAAATCCAAATATGAGAGGTAAAATTTTGAAAAAATGGGGTTCCGCCATATTCAAACCATAACAGCTACAGTCATGTGACTTTCTCACATTGTGCCCCATCACAAATAAGGCCCCTGTGAACTTTTTCTGACGTCCACGACAAATTGATTGTCTTCTACGAATTTTTGAAAATGAAATTTGAAGAGGGCGCTAGAGAGCCATTTTGTGAGAGAGTGCCTTGATTTGCATATCATTGCATTCAGCTCACAAATGTGCATAAACGCTGTATTAGCGTTTTTCCAACAAAAAATGTGTGAAAGAGAAATATTTTTTTTAAATTATTCCAAAATTTGCAATCTTGTTGAAAATTCACCCTGACCACACCCAAAGTCATAATCAAAATGTAATTGATAATCATTAATCACACCTGGGTTTAGTGGGATTTGGCCAAATTTGAAGTGTTTGTGATGAAAACTGTGCGAGAAAATGTCCTGAATGTGAGGGTATGCACTTTTGTAATTCCCAGGTTTGATCCAATATGGCCGACTTCCTATACATTTTAGGGCGGGGCCATAATATAATTTTTGTCATGTCTCGACATGTACAATTTTTTAATGTGAGTTTCAGATTTTTACGTTGACTTTTTTCCGAGTCGGGCTCCCATTGGCCCCATGAAAATGAAAGTTTGAGGTGGTGCTACCGAGTCGTCTTTCTTTTTTTTTTCTCGGCGTCTTTTGTGACAATTAGAGCTCGTCGAGTTCAAATTTTTGACACCACTCACTGCCATGTCGGGGCGTGTTTACTACTTGATTTTTGCCATTTTCCGGGTTTCGGACGCGGTTTTAATGAGTCCCTCGCCGGGACGGAGTTCCAGGCTCGGGCCCAATAATTAAAGCAAACATATTGTGCTGGTTTCTCCTATAGTTATAACCTATGACACTCATAGATCATTATCACAATATTGATCTGACATGACTTAAAACAGCTGACGCCGCAATATACGTCATCTCGTAATGACAATTTATCTGTTGAGCCAACATGCTTAGCAAAAACAAAGCATCCATCCATCCATTTTCTTCCTCTTATCCGGGGCCGGGTCGCAGGGGCAGCAGTCTAAGCAGGTACTCCCAGACTTCCCTCACCCCGGATATGTCCACCAGCTCCTCCGGTGGGACCCCAAAGCGTTCCCAGGCCAGCCGAGAGACATAGTCCCTCCAGCGTGTTCTGGGTCTTCCCCGGGGCCTCCTCCCGGTGGGACATGCCCAGAACACCTCCCTAGGGAGGCGTCCAGGAGGCATCATGAGCAGATGCCCGAGCCACCTCAACTGGTTCCTCTCGACATGTAGGAGCAGCGGCTCTACTCCGAGTTCCTCCCGTGTGACTGAGCTCCTCACCCTATCCCTAAGGGTGTGCCAGGCCACCCTACGGAGGAAACCCATTTCGGCCACCCTCGGAGCCTTTCCACCGAGGGGCTTGCCAGCCACCTCTGTGACTTCAGCCAGGGTGATGGATGAGTCCGCCTCCGGGTCCCCAGTTTCTGCTTCCTCCTCGGAAGACATGACAGTGGGATTGAGGAGATCCTCAAAGTATTCCTTCCACCACCCGACAACATCCCCAGTCGAGGTCAGCAGCTCTCCACCCACACTGTAAACAGTGTTGGTGAAGCACTGCTTCCCCCTCCTGAGGCGTCGGATGCTTCCCCCTCCTGAGGCGTCGGACGGTTTGCCAGAATTTCTTTGAGGTCGTCCGATAGTCCTCCTCCATGGCCTCCCGGAACTCTTCCCAACCCCGAGTTTCTGCCTCTGTGACTGCCCAAGCCGCGGCATGCTTGGCCCACCGGTACTCATCAGCTGCCTCAGGAGTCCCACGAGCCAACAAGGCCCGATAGGACTCCTTCTTCAGCTTGACGGCATCCGTTACTTCCGGTGTCCACCACTAGGTTCGGGGATTGCCGCCACGATAAGCACCGCAGACCTTACGACCACAACTACGAGCAGCCACATCAACAATAGAGGTGGAGAACATGGCCCACTCAGAGTCCATGTCCCCAGCCTCCCCCAGGATCAGGGAGAAGCTCTCCCGGAGATGTGAGTTGAAGACCCCTCTGACACAGGGCTCCACCAGACGTTCCCAGCAGACCCTCACGATGTGCTTGGGCCTGTCAGGTCTGGCCGGCCTCCTCCTCCGCCAGTGGATCCAACTCACCACCAGGTGGTGATCAGTTGACAGCTCAGCCCCTCTCTTCACCGGAGTGTCCAAGACACGGAGCCGGAGATCAGATGACACGACAACAAAGTCAATCATCGACCTCCGAGTGTCCTGGTACCACGTGCACTGATGGACACCCTTGTGCTCGAACATGGTGTTTGTTATGGACAAACTGTGACTAGCACAGAAGTCCAATAACAAAACACCGCTCAGGTTCAGATCGGGGAGGCTATTCCTCCCAATCACGCCCCTCCAAGTGTCACTGTCATTACCCACATGGGCATTGAAGTCCCCCAGGAGAACAACGGAGTCCCCCGGTCGGTGCACTGTCTAGTACCCCTCCCAGGGACTCCAAGAAGGCCGGGTACTCTGCACTGCTGTTTGGCCCATAGGCCGACACAACAGTGAGAGACCTGCCCCCGACCCGAAGGTGCAGGGACGCAACCCTCTCGTTCACCGGGGTGAACTCCAACACAAACAAAAACAACAAAAATCCTTATACCGAAAAATTCACCTTATTTATTGAATGACCCTCGTACATCCAAACTGCCAAACACCTCAATTCCTGTCAAGCCCGCTGGTCTTTATTCTTTAGCAGATTCCATTTCATACTCACCTACCGCCCCGGATGCTTTTTCACACCAGTTCTCTCAGGAGGACACCACCGCTGCTCCGGAAGCCATCATTCCCCTCACATGTGTTGTCGCAGCTGTCCACTGGGAAATCAAAGACCTAGTCCGGGAGGCCCAATGCACCCATCCTGATCCAGGTAATGGTCCACCTGGTACTCTCTTTGCTCCAGATCCTGTCTGCTCCCAGGTACGGGAATGATAAATGAAACATAAACAAGTGTCAGCAGTCCAAATCAGACTAGAAATCTAGGGGTTATAAAGGGCTCAAACTTGAACTTTCAAAGCCACATCAAATCGATAACATCAGCAGCATTTTACCATCTAAAATATGAAAAAAATCAAAGGTATACTGTCAAAACCAGACTTGGAGAGACTTATCCATGCATTTGTCTCCAGTAGGTTAGACAACTGTAACGTCCTGGTCCCTGGCCTCTCCAAACGAGCCTTAAGACAGCTGCAGTACATCCAGAACACTGCTGCTCGGGTCCTGACTAGAACCAGGAAGTACCTCACACATGTGTCCTGTGCTCAGGTCTCTGCACTGTCTCCTGTAGCTCAGAGAATAGACTTTAAAGCAGCTCTGCTTGTGAACAAGTCTCTCCATGGCCTAACACCAACATACATCTCCCACATGTTAGAGCAACATGAACCATCTCACACTCTGAGGACTTCAGGGACCGGCTTCCTGCTGGTGTCAGAGTCAGGACTAAACATGGAGAATCAGTGTTTCAGTTTTCTGCAGCTAAAACCTGGAACAGTCTTCCTGAAGACTGTTCCAGGTTCCTGAAGGTCTAAGGGCTAAGATGGCTGCTGTGGGCAAAGGTGGTTTGTTAGGCTCCACCATTGCCCTTTCATATTTCTTAATGCTCAAATTTTGTCTGCTGGTTTTGGATACATTTACTCACATTATTCAACAACTATGTGATTTGTGAATCAGTTGGACTAAAGAGCAATGATTTCCATCAACAAAACTTAATAAGCAAAACAAAGGACACATCTGCACATGGGGATCATGTTTGCGGCATCTCTGGATATTCAAGACCTACATCTGGAAGTTACTTTATCCCAATGTATTCATAAGATCTGGACAACTGCACAATGACCAAGAAAAAACAATAGCCTAAAAAAGGTATGTCATTATGTGGCTAATGTGTCTGTGGTGTCTGTGTCTTCCATTGGGACAGTGCCTGACTCATTCTGAAACCTCAGCATGTCCTTCTACTCATTCCATGGTAATGGTTGTAAAATCAACTTTGCACTCTTTTGGATTTGGAAATCATGTAGTGTTTTTGACTAGTAATATTACAAGTAATCTAAACAACCAGCCTTTTTGCTCTGCTAAATCCAAACGACGTGCAAGCAGGAAGAAGGGACATGTGTGGGCGTTCTTTCTTTTACTTCTCAGCGGTGATATACAACTAAATCCAGGTCCTTTAAATAAGATTAATACAAATTTAACTCAGTTGCAACCTGAGGATTTTCAACAACACCTTCTTGTGGATATTCCTGGTTCTGCAGTTGTGAGGACACCCACCGGCCCTGCACATGATGGAGAATTCTCTATGAAGCTGAATGTGGATCCAGCCGGTACGAATGGATACTCAGCAAAGTTAACAAGTGTAAAATATGCAGCAAATAAGCAAAAGGAGCTGAAATACTTTCAGACTGTAAATCATGCAAAGGTGATTTGGGACTCTGAGGCCAAGCCAGAAGGCATGTTTGGAGGTCATCTTAACATTCAAAGTCTTCTGTCAAAGTTTAATGAAGTGCAACAACTATTGAGCAATTAAAATATTGACTTTTTGGCCATGAGTGAAACTTGGTTAAATAATAATATCCCAACAAGCATGATCAATATTTCATGATCAATATGATCATTATTTAAATTTCATCCACAATGAAATTTAGTATATTAGTTTTATATAATCCACCCTCTCATGGAGCATCTTTTTATCAGAACTTTGATGAAATGTTAAAATTATTTAATCTTAAAAACGAAAGTGTTTTATGTGGATTTTCTTTTACATTCTGTTTTAATGTAAATAGGATGTACATAGGTACAAAAGATAAATTAAAACGTGTTGTATCAAAACATAAATTGTTCCAACTTATAAAAAGACCCACTAGAATCACTAGGGGTAGTCAAACTGTAATAGATTTAATATTTACAAACAAACCAGAATGTGTCACTAAAACCTATAACTTTGTGACTGGTTTGTCAGATCAATATATGACACTGATGGTCAGAAAATTGACTAAAAACATTTACAGGATGTTTTCTCTATTCCTAATATTAAGAAGGAACAAAAGGTAATTCCAAAACATAAACTTCCCCAACTTGAAAATGAACTGAAAAATATAAAATGGAATGACATGATTCAATTGGAAAATGTTGATCAGTATGGTGATCAAATAATTGAGATTTTATCAAATACTATTAAGAAATGTACTTGTACTAAAAAAAAAAAACTATAAGAAAAAACATTGTTTGCCTTGGATTAACAATGCCATCATCCAATTTATGAAAAAACGGGACCTGGCACTAAAAAGATCATTAAAATCTAAGCTACAAACAGATATGCTCATGTTTAGAGGGTTACGAAACAAAGTGGTTAGTGAATTAAGAAAGGCCCAGTCCTCATACTTTAAGCAAATGTTTATTGATACAAGAGGAAACAGTTCACTAATCTGGAAACATATTAATAAATTGACAAATCATGAATCTAATTTAGGAAACTGTATAACTAAACTTAATATAAATGGAACTATTATTAATGACACTACACAAATTGCAAATTAATTTAATTAATATTTTATTGATTCTGTGCAACAATTTACAGCCAATTTTGTTCCAAGACCGTGAACACTAACCTGTGAGGATATGGAGGATTCACCCTCCTCTTTTCGCATCACTCTGGTGAATCAAAACAAGATACGTGAAGATATTAGCCATTTGAATAGCTCAAACATTTATGATTTGGACACTTCATTTATAAAAAAAGTAAAGCATAATATTGTCAAAGCCAATTTTACATTTAGTCAATTTATCAATTAAAAAATCTGAATTTCCTCAAAGTTTTAAAACTGCTGTTGTGACACCAATTTTTAAGTGTGGTGCAACAGACGAAGCATGTAACTATCGTCTGATTTCAATCTTGCCTATTATTTCAAAAGTGCTTGAAAAGTTAGTGGCTGAACAATTGATGATATACTTGGAAGAAAATAATTTACTCAGCCCTAAACAATTTGGATTTCGCCCCAAACATTTTACTGAATTGTCTGTGTGCCAGCTCACTGAAATGATAAAACGTAGTATGGATCAAGGCAAATGTGTTGGAGCTATATTTTTAGATTTCTGAAAAGCTTTTGACACAGTGAATCACACAGTTTTGCTGACAAAATTAAAACAATTTAATTTATCAAAACAAGCAATATATTGGTTTAAATTGTATCTTGAAAAAAGGCGACAATGTGTCAAAATAAATGATGTAAAATCCAAAATCCAAAATTGTGATTTGGGAGTGCCACAAGGATCCATTTTGGGTCCACTACTTTTCTGCTTATACATAAATGATCTGCCAGAAATTTGCAAAAATGTTATGTGCCAAATGTACACAGATGACACAATCATTTATGTAGAAGCCGACAACCCTCAACAGGCTTCAGAGCTATTATACACAGTTGAGGTATTAAAATGGATTCAAAATAAAGGTTTAACATTGAACTATTGGTCATTGGTCAATGTGTTTTTCCTTTAAAAATCAGTCATTAGATGAACATAAGATCAAAAATTGACCAAAATGAAATAAAGCAGGTCAAGGAGTTTAAATATCTAGGTGTGGTTTTAGACACAAACTCAAATTTGATGGGCACATAAAAAAAATGTCCAAGACTATAAAAACAAACATAAATTGTTTTCGGTTGATTCGGCCATGTTTATCTGTTCAAGCTGCTCGAGTCTTCATGCACGCTATGATCTTGTCTCACATGTCTTATTGTGCTATTGTCTGGGGACAGGCCACAAATTCTGTCATGAAACCATTAGTGGCTTTTATAAACACTTAAAATCTTTGATAGAAAACCCATTAATTATCATCATTGCCTAATCACTACAAAATATAATATGATGTATTTTGAAAGTTTTATAAATTTCTTCTTTTCAAAAAAACATTTTTAAGTGTTTGAATGGTCTAGCTCCGGATGTAATGTGTAATCATATTCAGACTTATAGCACTGAAGGTGTACGGACTCGAGCTGTTGTAAGTGGGAGCTGCAGAGTGAGGAGGGGCTGCACAGCTCTGGGTCAAACAGCATTTTCAGTGAAGGCTTCACTTCTGTGAAACTCTTTGCCTCTGGAGTTCAAGTCACAGATGGACATTGGACTTTTCCCCACAAAAGTAAAAAAAAAAAGTGGCTTAAAGAAAATCCGAAATGTGAACACTAAAACTGGATATAGTAGGGACAAGTGGGACTTATGCTTTTAATGCTCTTGTTTTGTTTTTTGTCCTGTATCTGTGTGTTATTTGTGTTGTTTTCTGTCCTTTAAAAATTAGCCTGTGGCTACAAGCCTTATGTACATGGACATTGGTGACCTATATGGTGCCAATATTTTCAATGTACTGTCCCTGTCAAACAAATAAACAAATAAATAAATAAAGAAAGAAAGAAAGAAAGAGAAAGATGTGAGACAGGCCTCTGCTTTGACAATGTTTAAATCCAGGCTCAAAACAGTTCTGTTTATCTGGGCGTATGACTGAAAGGGTTTTTTTTCTGCACTTTTCTCCTTTAATGTTAATTTTATGATGACTATTTTGTCTTTTTTATTCTGTAAAGCATTTTGAATTACCTTGTGTACAAATTGCGCTATACAATTCGTACACAAGGTTCAATTTTTCACAAAAATTGCGGAACCGCTCTTCCTGCTGCATTCATTCTGTATGAGGATTTAGCAAAGTCTTGCTAAAATAAAATAAATCTATTTAAATATCAGACAGCAAGTTATGGACGGATGATGACAGACAAGAGAACTTAGTGTAAAAAAAAAAAAAAAATCATCAGAATAATTGAGATAATGGCATTTTATCAATACCAAAATCTCAATAACATACTGTACATAAATTCATGACTATGAATGATTCTATGCATGAATGTGTATTTCAATTGAATTGCATTAATCCCATGGTAAAAGGCCTGTCCAGCATTTCCCGCAGTGGAACAGGTCACTGAATGTTCCATTAGTTTTTCAGTCTGGCCTCGTCACCTCCAGCGTTGTTCCTCACACCACACACATGTCAACCCTGGTCAATGCGTTTCCCGGGCATAAAGTCAGATCAAGACAGGCCTACAGAGTTCAACATGAAATAATATGTTAGAGAATTTTATAGGTTGGTGAATGCTAGAAATACTGCATATATACACTCACCTGAAGGATTATTAGGAACACCATACTAATACAGTGTTTGACCCCCTTTCGTCTTCAGAACTGCCTTAATTCTACATGGCATTGATTCAACAAGGTGCTGATTCATTCTTTAGAAATGTTGGCCCATATTGACAGGAGCATCTTGCAGTTGATGGAGATTTGTGGGATGCACATCCAGGGCACGAAGCTCCCATTCCACCACATCCCAAAGATGCTCTATCGGGTTGAGATCTGGTGACTGTGTGGGTGCTTTCTCTCGAAAGAAGCCGAGTCCAGAAATAAGGTTCCACAGGTTTATTGAAGTTTTGAGTATGAACAGAAATTACTTTAGCTTACAGATCAGGTGTCTCATTCATTAGACCCAGTTGAGAGAACCCAGACCAGTTCAGTGAGAAACAAGTGGCTCTGAATCTAAAGATGCTCAACAATAAGCCCCCGACAAAACCCCGGCAAGAACCTCAACCAAGCCCCGAAAGCCCCAGATTTGGGTGTGACTGTCCCTTTTGTTAGATCTACTCGAATCGAGGTTCCACCCCTTCCTTGGACCGTCCACCCACCTGACGTAATTTGGTACACTCTAACTACGGACCTGACTCTGACCATAAAAGGGAGTGAGATGGGATCTGAGCCCAATCTAGCATCTGGTTCCTCTCGCAAAGGTCACTTTGACATTCGTTTATCAAAACATTTCCCAACATCCTTGTCCCAAGTCCATTTCTGGGAAATAGGATAAAGTTAGCTTCCGAGAGCTATGAAACATTTCAAAACACCCACAACTGTGGGGGCCATTGTAGTACAGTAAACTCATTGTCATGTTCAAGAAACCAATTTGAAATGATTGGAGCTTTATGACATGGTGCATTATCCTGCTGGAAGTAGCCATCAGAGGATGGGTACATGGTCAGAAACAATGTTCAGGTAGCCCGTGGCATTTAAACGATGCCCAATTGGCACTAAGGGACCTAAAGTGTGCCAAGAAAACATCCCCCACACCATTACACCACCACCACCAGCCTGCACAGTGGGAGCGAGGCATGATGGATCCATGTTCTCATTCTGTTTACGCCAAATTCTGACTCTACCATTTGAATGTCTCAACAGAAATCGAGACTTATCAGACCAGGCAACATTTTTCCAGTCTTCAACTGTCCAATTTTGGTGAGCTTGCACAAATTGTAGCCTCTTTTTCCTATTTGTAGTGGAGATGAGTGGTACCCGGTGGGGTCTTCTGCTGTTGTAGCCCATCCGCCTCAAGGTTGTGCGTGTTGTGGTTTCACAAATGCTTTGCTGCATTCCTCGGTTGTACCGAGTGGTTATTTCAGTCAACGTTGCTCTTCTATCAGCTTGAATCACTCGGCCCATTCTCCTCTGACCTCTAGCATCAACAAGGCATTTTCGCCCACAGGACTGCCGCATACTGGATGTTTTTTCCCTTTTCACACCATTCTTTGTAAACCCTAGAGATGGTTGTGCGTGAAAATCCCAGTAACTGAGCAGATTGTGAAATACTCAGACCGGCCCGTCTGGCACCAACAACCATGCCACGCTCAAAATTGCTTAAATCACCTTTCTTTCCCATTCTGACATTCAGTTTGGAGTTAAGGAGATTGTCTTGACCAGGACCACACCCCTAAATGCATTGAAGCAACTGCCATGTGATTGGTTAATTAGATAATTGCATTAAGGAGAAATTGAACAGGTGTCCCTAATAATCCTTTGGGTGAGTGTATGTACAAGGGTTTTCTGTGGTCAATCACTGGCTTTATGTTAAGAAAATTTTAATGTTGACCCTAATTAAACACAGTAGATTATGTTACCTTTATTCAGTTTAATATGTTAAGTTAATATATTTAAGTTAATCTTAAAATCAAAATTTGTGGATTTTAATTAACATAAAATGTTCTTTTGTAGCATTAGCATTACCTCATGTGGGTCACACTTCTACCACCGCCTCGTGCTGCTCTTCACACCAGGCCAAGTTTACCCCCGGCTCACCTCCACAGGCCTCTGCTCTGTGGGGACAGAAACAGAAGGAAAAAAAAAAAAAAAAAAAAAAAAAAAAAATATATATATATATATATATATATATATATATATATATATATATATATATATATATATAGGACGTGACTAAGCTTTTCAGGAAGCAGAATCCCCATAAGGCCGCGGGCCCAGACGGTGTCTCCCCTTCCACCCTTAGACACTGTGCTGAGGAACTGGCTCCTGTTTTCACGGACATTTTTAACACCTCCCTGGAGTCATGTCACGTCCCAGCCTGCTTCAAGCTGTCCACCATTGTCCCCGTCCCCAAGAAGCCCAGGATCACTGGACTTAATGACTACAGACCTGTGGCGCTGGCGTCTGTAGTTATGAAGTCATTTGAGCGCCTGGTCCTGCACCACCTCAAGTCCTTCACCTCCCCCCTCCTGGACCCTCTGCAGTTTGCCTACAGAGCCAATCGGTCTGTGGACGACGCCATTAACCTGGCCCTTCACTTCATCCTCCAGCATCTGGACTCCCCGGGAACCTACGCCAGGATCCTGTTTGTGGACTTCAGCTCTGCATTCAACACCATCCTCCCTGTTCTGCTCCAGGACAAGCTCGCTCAGCTCAACGTGCCTGACTCCACCTGCAGGTGGATCACTGACTTCCTGACAGACAGGAGACAGCGCGTGCGGCTGGGGAAGAATGTCTCGGACACTCGGACTATCAGCACAGGATCTCCACAGGGCTGTGTACTTTCTCCCCTGCTCTTCTCCCTGTACACCAACTGCTGCACCTCCAGCCACGACTCCGTCAAACTGGTTAAGTTTGCGGATGACACCACCCTCATCGGACTCATCTCGGACAGCGATGAGTCTGCCTACAGGAGGGAGGTGGACCGGCTGGTGTCCTGGTGCAGCAGCAACAACCTGGAGCTCAACGCCCAGAAGACAGTGGAGATGATCGTGGACTTCAGGAAAGTCACAGCCCCCCTGCCTCCCCTCACCCTGACGGACTCCCCCATCACCACTGTGGACTCTTTCCGCTTCCTGGGCACCTGCATCACCCAGGATCTCAAGTGGGAGCCGACCATCAGCTCCCTCATCAAGAAAGCCCAGCAGAGGATGTTCCACCTGCGGCAGCTGAGGAAACGCAAGCTGCCAGTCCAGATGATGGTGCAGTTTTACACTTCCATCATTGAGTCCATCCTCACCTCCTCCATCACTGTGCGGTTCACTGGGGCCACTGCCAGGGACAGACAGAGACTGCAGCGCATTGTGCGCTCTGCTGAGAAGGTGATTGGCTGCAGCCTTCCATCTATACAGGACCTGTACGTCTCCAGGACTCGGGGGCGAGCAGGCCGTATAGCAGCTGACACTTCTCACCCTGGACATGGACTATTTGAGCCACTTCCCTCTGGCAGGAGGCTACGGTCCATTGGGACCAGAACCTCTCGCCATAAGAACAGTTTCTTCCCCTCTGCTGTTTGTCTCATGAACACTTTATAATACCTGCACTAAACTGGACACTTATAACACCGGTCACTTTAATAAGCCACTTTGCACTGTTGTTCTGATGCTGCTATTGTACATATTTTCTCCCTTTAAGTATTTCATTTGATTTTTTTTAAGCATATCTTTTTAACTTTGTGCATGCCCTTATTTGTATTTGTATTTATTCAGTGTGTTTATGTTGCACTTTTTCACCGAAGCAAGTTCCTAGTTTGAGACTATGGCAATAAAAGTCTTCTGATTCTTCTGATTCTGATTCTGATATATCAGAAGACTTTTATTGCCATAGTCTGTGAACACAGTTCACAAACTAGGAACTCGCTTCGGTGAAAAAGTGCAACATAAACACACTGAATAAATACAAATACAAATAAGGGCATGCACAAAGTTAAAAAGATATGCTTAAAAAAAAATCAAATAAAATACTTAAAGGGAGAAATATATACAACAGCAGCATCAGAACAACAGTGCAAAGTGGCTTATTAAAGTGACCGGTGTTATTAAGTGTCCAGTTTAGTGCAGATATTATAAAGTGTTCATGAGACAAACAGCAGAGGGGAAGAAACTGTTCTTATGGCGAGAGGTTCTGGTCCCAATGGACTGTAGCCTCCTGCCAGAGGAAAGTGGCTCAAATAGTCCATGTCCAGGGTGAGAAGTGTCAGCTGCTAACCCTGCTGCTATATATATATATATATATATATATATATATATATATATATATACATACATATACATATACATCCCTCCCCTCTCTTCTCTCTTGCACAAATATAAGCTCTACAGAGCACAGATGGCATTGGAAATTAAGATTTATCAGCAAAATTCAGGTCCGTCATCAGGATTATTGTAAAATCAATACATTTACATGAAAACAGCTCTGACCAAAATCATGGACTATATTTTCCTCACGCAGCAACTCTTAAAAAGCCAAACAACCCTTAATTGAGATAATGGCATTTTATCAGTACAAAAGTCTCAATAACATACGGTACATCAGTTCTTGTTTCTGAATGATTTTGTGCGTAACTGCGTATTTCTATTGATTTGCATTAATCCCATGGTAAAAGGCCTGTCTTGTGTTTTGAAAGCATGATTTTTGTTGAGCATCAGAAAAGTGACTCTAGGAATGTTCTTATTAAAACTCCAATAATCTGATTTGTCTTATAAATCTGAAGAACAATGGCAAAAGGCATGTATGAAGTCAGTCATAGTATGAAGAAGGTCAATATGTTGTTGTAAGTGTAACCCGCCTGGTTAGAGTTAAAAAATAATATTTCATTTGTTTTGAAAATGTTTTATTTCATGTTATACATAATTGGCTTTATTTTGAAAACTGGACGTTATTTTCACGGGAAAGTATAGCAGATAACAGATAGCTTAACTTTGCTCATCGACGCACAGAGCACAGCCTTTCGTCTCACATGTTGGTTGAAAAAGAAAGAAAACGGTATGAAAGCCGAAATACAATATCTTGAAAATGACAAAAGTTGAAGTCTATGTTCTAATAAGATTAAAACTCCTGTTTAGAGGTGAAAGAACCATCCAAGAAGCACTTTTAATTTGCTGAATCACCCAAGTTAATCGTCTTGGTAAGATAGCACACACGTGTTCTCATAGACTGTATGTATTAAGACGCTCCCTTTTGGGCATGCTAGTATATACCCTGAAGTGGGTTACATAAGAATAGAAGATAGGAAAGGGAAGGATAAGGTTAGAATAAAAAAAGAACAAATGTGTTTTGCTGAATTTTAAACTCATTTTAAATTGGTTAAAACAGGTAAAACTGGTTAAACTGATAATGAAATAGATGTTACCAGAGACTCCGGTCCTGCAGCAACAGGTGGGAAGACCAGGACCTGCAGGGATTTATACCCCCAAGAGAGAAGTAAGAGGCATAGGTGAGGTACATGGTACACTGTCAGATGTTGATATTTGTTATCTATGTGGAAGAAAGGGACATTGCAGGAACCCAGCACTACAAGGCAACATAGCTTATGGCAGAGGTGTCAAACACATTTTCACCAAGGGCCACATGAGCAAAATGGCTGCCCTCAAAAGGCCAGATGTAAAATAGATGTAACTACTTTTTTAACTTGTTAATTAACCGTTTCTGTATTTATTACTTATTCATGTTTCAAATATTGCATATTCATTTGCATAGATGTAAAAATATGGCTGTGTAATGACATATCTCTTCATAAAATGACATTTTAAGACCATCATACCTTTTAATTTACCATGTTGAGGGCCACATAAAATGAGGTGGAGGGCCACATTTGGCCCCCAGGCCTTGAGTTTGACACATATGGCTTATGATAATGTTCATCAACATAAAGGCATTCAAAATACTCTCTTTTTTCAGAACCTGACCTTAATTGGAGTAATAGAGGACAAAATATTCAAATCTTTGATAAAGGAGCATCCAATCCTATTTGGCTACAATAGGCGTACCGACAGAAGGACGAAGACATTAGCAGTGATTGCGTCACCACAGTTTCAATTTAGAAAATGTTCATCTGATCTGCGTAGTACTAATATAACAGTAGAAGGTAAACAATTGCTTTTTGTGATTGACATTGCAGCTACTATGTCATGTATTAATCAAACAGATTTTTGCCAGCACGCTACAAAGGAAACTGTCTTGTCTGTCGGTACACCAGGCATCCTACAATCACAACCTTTAACTAAACCTTTACAAACTGATGTAAACAAACAGCGGTTAAGTCATCCAATTCTTTTGAGTAACACAGTTCCACTTTCCTTAATGGAAAGTGATTTGTTATGTAAACTAAATGCCACTATCTCATGCTCATCTGATGGAGCAGTAATAAACATTCCTACAAGTGAAAATGACCCTCTGGCACCTCCAGTAATTGCTAGTTTTGATCCTTGGTCAGCTTTGCTATTTGATGATTTAAAAAATGGGAAAATCTAGTGTGGAGGCTCTAGCATTAGTTATTACACTCAAACCAACGGGTAGACCTTTCTCATACTCCTTAGCCAGAACTTCTGACGGTTTGTTGACCATACAGTCTTTCTTCTTGTGTCTGGATATATTTGTTTCAAAATCAGGTTGTTTTCATTTTTGCTGTCAAGGAGGATTTTTTCTACTTTTCCTTCTGTTGTGAATTTGCTCAGAAATCTTTTGGTGGTTCCATAAGAAAGGAAGGAGGACAAAAACTATTGTGTATGGTCATTTGAGGCAATACCTGCATACTTCTTTATCAGACAAAAAAATACCACATCTGTACTGGTAAACCTTCCTTTGACAAAATTGAAATATTACCAAATTAAATATTGTCCAAAGTACCTAATTTGTGGGCAGTACATGCTTCAGGTTCCACCATTCCGAGCCAAGATTGATTACAGTAAATTCCCTGTCTAAGTCAAACAATACCCATTGTCTCAGGCAGGGCCAGCCCAGCCTATAAACTGGCCTAACTAAGCGGCAGCTTAGGGCCCCGAGGCTTCAAGAGGGCCCCCAATCTGGCAACCTCACACAGTATACATTGCATTTAGTACATGCGCAGTACACGCTACTGACGCATCTCCGCTGTAGCGCAGTGAGCACACTCTGTAGTGCACACATGATGTATTTGTATTGACAATCTTGCAACCAACTGAGTGACGCTACACCTGACCTTGCAATGATTGGCCAACTTTATTGTAAGTGAGCACGAGTGTGAAGTAAACAAATGCATAATGTAACGGTACTGTGCCTGACTGTTCCGAGTTTTCATCGTCTTCATCATGTCGAAACAAAGCTACACTTCGGGTGCGGAGAAGCGTAAAAAGAAGAGAAGAAACACCAATTTAGAATGCAATTGTTAATGTGACAAGTTACGTTATCGTCATTTTAATTCACAATGTCGCCACCCACCGCTATCTCGAGTATGTCAACATGCTATTAGCACTTAGCATAGCATCGCAGTGGCAAGTGTAGTTGCAGGCGGTGGGGCCCAGCCCAGGCCCAGTGCAAGGTGGTGTTACTGTTTGTGACCGACCGTACAGCCTTCTTCTCAGTAGTGAAAGTGTCATTATGAAACATAACATTTTCATGATCGTGTTTCCTGCCTGTAAATTATGTGTGTGTGTAGTATATTGTTGTTAGCCAGTTAGCAGGAAATCTGCTGTTGTGCATCTCTGAACATTAGATCCAGGCTAAGGCGATGCTGTCAGTGTGTCTCACTGTCGCTGCGGTGTTTGGTGCTACATTGCTCGGCTAAATTATCGAGAGAGTCTGGGCATGGAGCTAATGGGACACCGGTCTTTCACATTTGTAGAAGACCTGAGCTGCATAATAAAGCCTCGGTTAGTAACAGTCTTATTGAATGCCATTTATAAACTATGTATAACTATTATATAATTATAATCCCTGTCCCTAAACATTTCACATTTTAATTAAAATTAATGCAGATTCATAGATACAAAACTCATTGCCTATGATCCAGAGGCTGTAAAGTGTAGAGCCATGTGGCTCGTGACGGCAGAAACTTTATTTTAAAAGAGTTTAAGGAAATGTCTGATATTTCAGGGTAATGTTTAATAATCTTTCAATTGTTGGATGTTTTATTGATTTTTAATCCATGTTTGAATTCACTTTTTAAGTTGCATAAATGTCATTTTTTATCCAATGCACCACCACAGTGTTCAATTTTATGTATTCATAAGGTTAATATTTGGGCTTTTTGCCTCTTCCTTTTTTTTTTTTTTTTTTTTTTTATAAACTGTGTCCTTTTTATTGTTATATGTTATATGAGTGCTACAAATAAATAAATAACGTAATAGTCACAAATAACGGCAAAGTGCCTGTGATAAAGCCTATAATTATTGCATTTCATCATTATTGTCATTATTCAGGAATTTGGATTTACATTTAGTCCGACTGTGTTTTATGTTTTTTCTGCAAAGGCTCTTTAGACAAGTTCTTTGCCATTGGAGATGAAGTGACATCCACATCTCAAGATACTGCTGAAGATGCTGAAGCTGGTAATGCCTGGTGATAATAACTTATTACTTAAGTAATTTATCAGAGTGTACACATTAGTAATGTATTAATATAAATAAATACAATATGATATTCAACATAGCCGAATGTTTTTTTTGTGTTATCAACACAGTTTGACTCGATGTTATAGCCAATATTGTATTAAATTATCTATACTAATCTATCAACAACAGACTGACTTCAGTCACTTACTCTTTGCAGCGTTTATCATATCAAACATAAATATATAAAGGAAAACGTATATTTAGTGGGTCTTATATTAAAACGGATTTAGTCTAAACAGCATATCTATCATCATCATCATCATCATCATCATCATCATCATCATCATCATCGTATATTCCACATTATAATGCACCACCTATTTTGATACCGGTACTGTGTCTGACGTAAGATTCTTGATGTCTATGGTGTGTTATTTATACAGCCTGTAATCTGTAGAGATCTGTGCAGTATCAACATGCAATGTGGGATTTGTGTTGCTGATGTGGTGAGGGCCCCCAAGGCAAATTCTGCCTAGGGCCCCCTAAAGGCTAGGGCCGGCCCTAGTCTCAGGAAAAAGAACAGGGTATTAAACCAGTCATTAAGACCTTAATGGATCAAGGAGTAGTTGTTAAAAAGAGAATTTTATGCAACAGACAATAAATCCTTCACATACTAATCCACCGTTACATTTGCAGGGTCTGCTGCATGGTTCAGGTTATGACCCAGTGGGAGAATCACATGACTGTTTAAAACTTATATCAGGAGCTATAAGCATTAGAATGAATTTACAGCAAACTCCATTAGCTCATAGTGTTTTTTTTTTGTGTGTGTGTGTGTGTGTGTTTGTGTGTGTGTGTGTGTGTGTGTGTGTGTGTGTGATGGATCAGCAATGAGACCTGATGATCAAACTGTATTAGCAGGATATGCAGTCTTAGATGATCAAAAGACATCAAAGCAAATTGCTTACCAGTAAAGTAGGCTGCAGGCCCAAGCTGCAGAACTGACATAAGCATGCCCTATTGCTGAAAACAAAAGAGCAACCATTTACACGGATTCTAAATATGCATTTCCTCTGATAGTATTGTCTATCGTAGAAATGCTGTGCAAAGCAACTGGGTTATTTCCTTATGAAATTCTAATGAGTAGCAAAAGAAACCAGCACCAGATCTCACAAATTTGCAAGAATTACAATAAGAAGATGTTCACAGTGTATTCACATTTCTTGCTTAGTATCTCCAGCAGGTCTCTGATGCTTGTCAGGTGCTGTCTGAAAAGCCACTCATCCTTTTCAACCTGAAGATGTGGTATTGGTCTGGAAATTGACATTGACCGCAGCTGAAGCATGTTGTGGGGAGCCTGTTGAGGTGTTGCTTGCTGCAAGAACCGTAGTAAAGGTCAAAGAGACACCATCATGGGGGTCAAGACTACTCCAAATACAATGACATGCCATAGGCAGACTACGCACGAGTGGGGGTTTTAGTTCTACCTACAGTGGCTTGCAAAAGTATTCATCCCCCTGGAACTTTTACACATATTGTCATGTCACAATGACAAATTTAAATATTTTCTTAGCATTTTATGTGAATGAGCAACACGAAATGGCAAGTGTGAAGTGGAAGGAAATATTTTACAATATTTCCAATTAAAACAATGAATAAATAAATATTCATCCCCCTTTTTCTTGAATGCAACCAATTGCTTTTAGATGTTGCTTGATGATTTTGGAAAGATTGAATGTTGATCTAATGATTAAAAAGAGTCCACCTGTGTGTAATCTTGTCTCAGTATAAATGCAGCTGTGCTGTGAAGGCCACACAAGTTTAAGAGAGTGTTGGAGCAAACCACAAAATGAAGTCAAAGGAGCCACCAAACAGGTCAGAGAAAAAGTTATGGTGAAGTTTAAAGCGGGGCTCGGATCTAAAAAGATTTCTAAATCTCAAGGAGCACTGTTTAATCCATCATCCGGAAATGGACAGAGTATGACACAACTGCAAACATACACAGACATGGCCGTCCACCAAAACTTACAGAACGAACAAGAAGACACTCATCAGAGATGCAGCCAGAAGGCCCATGGTGACTAAGAGATGCAGAGATCCACAGCTCAGGTGGGGAATCTGTTCACAGGACGACTATTAGTCCTGCACTACACAAATCTGGTCTTTATGGGAGAGTGACAAGAAGAAAGCCACTGTTGAAACTCATCCATAAAAAGTCTCATTTACAGTTTGCTAGAAGTCATTGAAGGACACAGCAAACATGTGGCAGAAGGTGCTCTGGTCGTGCTCAAAATTGCACAAAATGCAATAAGGTGGGTTGTGGCTTCGCCGCATGTTAACTGTAAGGCCTTTCTAGAAAGAAGGGAGGGGAGCAACTGAGAAGGATATTTAAACAAAAACAACAAGTGAAAAACACCTCACAAAAAAACAACAACAAAAAAACAGTGCACTGTAAATATGAAAAATTAAAGCCACCAGAAGAACCACCACCAACACCACTTAGCACCTAGAAAGAAAAATCTAAATATTAAAATGGGGGTTTTCAATGAGATATCTATATATACATCCACCTGAACAACAACAACCACAATAATAGTCCAATTGCACAAGTCTTGTGAGATTGTCCGTATTCAGTGGATTGTTTCACTAGTCCCACCTACGGTGAGTAATGCCACACCTTTACCCTGATGAAGGTTAAAATGGTTAAATATATGCAGAAAGTACCATGGAGGAATGATGACTCGGTCAGGGCACAAAAAGGGAGTGTCGCGCCGAGCGTGAATGCCGCATGTCAAAGTTCCAGGTTCATTATGAGATTTACAGAGAAAAGATGCACATGTACAACCACAGTTTATGTAGAACAAGGGAGAGGTATTTTTTCTGACATTGCTAACAAATTTTGTGTCCTGTTTGCAACAGTAAATGTGGAGGAAATGTAAGTATATTCATGTTGTGTCTTTAAAAGCATTTGATCTGTGTCTGTCTGCCAGACCCAGACCAGACATTAACATGTGTGAAGGCTCTGTCTCCATCCCACAGAAAACTCGTTGTCCTACCTGTCTAAGTGTCATTATCATATGGGTGTGAAACAAAAGTCACTCTGCTTTGAAATGTATGTAGCCTTGTCATTATGGTATAAAATAGTCAGAGCTCAGATGCTCAGGGTTGTTGAGCCTTGGACTTAGACTGACGGGAACTAGGGGAGAGGGTGGCAGGCTAACAGTCTGTGGCCAGGGCAGGCCTGGGCCCTGTCCTGTCTGTATCTGCTGTAACAAACAATAAACCTTTTTTTCTGTATTTAAAAACTCACCAAGCTTTGTAAATGGATTACTTTAATCTAGAACTGTAATTTTTCCACAACAGCAAACAGATTAACAAACCCTCCAGCTCTGCTGCCGTTAGAACTAATTTCCACATCAAAGTGTAATGAGTTTGCAGTTTTCTTTAATGACAAGGTACAGGACATTAATATGCCATCAATTCCACAAAGAAATTAACACCCCAGTACCCACCTAGACACTTAGAGCTGACTCATTTTGCTCCTGTAACTGACAAAACTGTCCAAGAGATCGTCACCAGTCTGAGTTCATCTACATGCTGCGTTACCCACTAGATTTCTATTGTCTGTGTTCAATAGTTTGCTATCACCACTCGCTTGCATAGATAATATGGCACTTCAAACTGGAACATTCCTGTCATGATGCCGGTTTGTCCTGTCCTCCCGTGCTCTCTCCCCCTCCCCTACCTGTGTGTCTGGAGCTGAGCGGAGTGCCTGTCTCCTCCCGTGCGCACCTGGAGCGCATCTGCAATCAGCACCACCTGCGGCTGAGTATTTGAGAGCTGAGCAGACTACACTCGGCGCCAGACCGTCCGCGTGTACAACGTGAATGCCTCTAGCTTGTCTGATTCTTGTTGCCTTTTTGCATGCGCTTATTTGGATTTTTTGCTACCCTCCAGACCCCTGCCTCTGCTCGCCCAGCTCCAGCTCCTACGTTCCTGTCCTGGTGTCGTCTCCTGCTCGTCTCGTCCTCCGTCCTGTCCTGCTCCCTGGTTGTCGCCTGGTCCCCGCTCTGGTTTCCGCCTGTCCTGCCTGTCCCGCCTGTCCCGGTACTGTGCTCGTCCTGATCCTTGTCCCGGTCCTGTTCTGCTCGTCCTCCCTGCATCGCACCTGCCTGATCCGTCTCCCGCTCCCCGGTTCCTGTACCTGCTTTGTGAACTGTTGAAAGACTGTATTTTCACCCCTCTGTAAATAAACACTGTTTAAACTCGCTCTGGTCTGCACCTTGGGTCCAAACCCGCCCGTTACGACACATTCCCAAGAGATTTAAAAACTGCGGTTATCAAGCCTCTCCTAAAGAAGTGCAGTCTTGATTCCACAGTGTTGAACAATTACAGACCATCTCAAATCTGCCATTTTTGGGCACAGTCCTCGAAAAAGTTGTTGTTTACCAACAGCATATTAACTTTCTCCAAACTACCAACTCCTTTGATGTCTTCCAATCAGGTTTTAGACCCCACCAAAGCACTCTTATCAAGGTGACATCCATCTGAACATTGATGCAGGCAAAGTCTCAGTCTTGATCCTGTTAGATCTGAGTGCTGCCTTTGACACTGTGGATCATGGGATCCTCTTACAGAGACTAGAGGACTGGGAGGGCATCACTGGTACTAAACTGGCTCAAGTCTTATCTATAAAACAGGGAGTACTTTGTTGATGTTGGAAAATGTGTCTCAGATAAAAATGTCCCTGACCTGTGGGGTGCCCAAGGGGTTCATCCTGGGACTCATGTTGTTCAATCTCTACATGCTGCCGTTAGGCCAGTTAATACACAGCAATAATGTGTCTTACCACAACTATGTAGATTACACTCAGATCTATGTCTCACTGGCAGCAGGTGAATATGGACTAGTGGATTCACTCTGTGAACGCATTCAGCAGATCACTAAAAAAAACTTAAAATCAATCTAGAAATTTAGTGGTAATAATGGATTCAGACTTGAACTTTTACAGCCACATCGAATCAATAACATCTGCAGCTTTTTTTTTCTAAAAAACCTTGCAAAAATCTAAAATATACTGTCAAAACCAGACTTGGAGATACGTATCCATGCATTTGTCTCCAGTAGGTTAGACTACTGTAACATCCTGCTCACTGGCACATCCAGAACACTGCTGCTCGGGTCCTGACTAGAACCAGGAAGTACTTCACACATGTGTCCTGTGTTCAGGTCTCTGGCTCCTGTGGCTCAGAGAATAGACTTTAAAGCAGCTCTGTGTGAACAAGTCACTCCATGGACCAGCACCAAAGAAGATCTCCCACATAGTTAGAGCCACATGAACCATCTCACACTCTGAGGACTTCAGGGACAGGCCTCCTGCTGGTGCCCAGAGTCAGGACTAAACATGGAGAATCAGCATTTCAGTTTTATGTGCCTAAAACCTGGAACAGTCTTCCTGAAGATGTGAGACAGGCCTCGACTTTGACAATGATCATATCCAGGCTCCAAACAGTTCTGTTTAGCTGTGACTATGACTGAAAGGGTTTTATTCTGTTTTTTCCTTTAATGTTAATCTTATGATGACTATTTATGATTATTTCTGTTTTAATTTGTTATGATTTTAATGTCTTATTCTGTAAAGCACTTTGAATTACCTTGTGTACGAATTGTGCTATTCAAATAAACTGGCCTTACCTTGCCTACTCGCTCTGTTCACACATTTGTGCTTGGGCCCTAGTAAATAAAAGAAAAAAAGAAAAAAAAAAGACAAATACGTGGAATATAGAAAATATTTATTGACAAAGAAAAACTACCAAAACGTCATGAAAAAATTAATTAGAGGGCTTGAGTTTTAACGATTATTTTCGGAGCTGACTAATTTGTCAACTGCGAAACTATTGATACTATTATACCTTGAGATTTTTTTTTTTGGTCTAATATCTCTCTTTCATCGAGGAATCACAATCACCAGATGATTCATTATAAAATAATTCATCGAGCTTACTTATACCCCAGAAGATTGCACCAAATGAAAATAAAAGACAACCCTTACTGTGATTTCTGCGCTGGCAAAACTATTGGCACTTTCCTTCACATGGTCTGGGAGTGCCCAGAAGTGAAACACTTCTGGGAAAATGTCTCAAGGACACTGTCTAAAATAATAGGCGTAACTATCCCTTGCACTCAAAGGCTTATTTTGCTAAATGATTCTTCCAAACTTGACAATCAACAACCGGCGTGCATTACTAGCAGGCCTCACAGCTGCCAAAAAAATTGGAACATGTCGCTGGAAGTCACTTCAACCTCTGACTGTAAAAGGGTGGCTGTTGTCTTATCGAGAAATAATTCAGCTGGAGTGTTCTGCTGCTCGAATGCACGGAGCAAAGGCCAAAAACATTTTTTGCTGGTCCGACTTACTAGCCAAAATCAAAATCTGAATATATCGTGTGTGTTTTTTTGTTTTTGTTTTTTGGGGTTTTTTTCTGCGCTATGTGGATGTTTATGTCAAACTGTACTGCTCTAACTATATATTCATGAAAGATACTCAATTTGTGTATGCTTAAGTCCTTTTTATATATATATAGTACATAATGAATATGTATAATCCAATTTCTGCCGATGTCTTTTGTTGGAGGAAATCTACTGTGACTGTATGGAAAGAATTCAAACCTGGACGGGATTATTCTTATTTTTATTATTTAACTTTTTATTTTTATTACTATTATTATTATTACTACATTGTATTGGTTTTTATATGTTTATTTTGTGTTTAATTTGTTATTATTATTATTATTATTATTATTATTATTATTATTATTATTATTATTATTATTATTATTATTATTATTATTTTATTAACTAATTCATCTTTTTATTTATTTATTTTATTATTATTATTATTATTATTATTTTTTTTTTTTTTTTTTTGTCTATATGCCCATCGGGGTGGTGGGTGGGAAAAAAAGGGGGAAAAAGGTAATCAGATTCTAATCTGTATATTTGCACCTGAGACTGATACTTTAATAAAAATTTGATCACAAAAAAGATTTTTAAATACATTATTAACAGAAAATCTGACATTTGTTCTTTTTTGACCTTTTGATTTAAACTGTCACTATCATGGTCTTTGCCATAAAAAGGCCCTAGCCCCTAAAGTGTGGTACGTTTGTCAAGTGCGAGGGCAAATACAGTGCCCAGGCGCAGCACGGTGGGGACTTTGGCCCAGTTGGAAGAGGGGGACCAAAGCACGGCATTTGCTCTTGTACACAGACGCAATTTATGTTTGCAAGCCCGGTCTTGTGTGCGAGAGGATGGAGGATAATAGGAAAAAGTGAAAGAACTCTGCTCCAAACTCACATGAAACACGGCAAATTCCCTCTTACCTGCAACTAACAAAGGACTTTGTGGTCTGGTGTTGGCAGAACCACCTCAACATCAATGCAGAGAAGACCAAGGAGATGGTGGTGGACTTCCGCAGATGCCACTCTACTGCCTCCTCAGTGAACATCCAGGGAAAGAGAGTGGAATCATACAAGTACCTGGGTGTTCATCTGAACAACAAACTGGACTGGACTCACAACACAGACGCACTGTACAGGAAGGGCCAGAGCAGGCTCTATCTCCTGAGGAGACTCAGATCTTTTGGAGTGAGAGGGCCACTCCTGAAGACCTTCTATGACTCTGTGGTGGCATCAGCCATCCTGTACGGTGTGGTCTGCTGGAACAGCAGCATCACAAAGAGGGAGAGGAAGAAGCTGGACAAGGTCATCAAGAAGTCCAGCTCGGTCCTGGGCTGTCCTCTGGACTCAGTGCAGGAGGTGGGGGATAGGAGGGTCCTGGCTAAGGTCATTTCTATGCTGGGCCATGAGTCTTACCCCCTGCAGGACGCTCTATCTGCCCTGGAGAGCAGCTTCAGTGACAGACAGATTCACCCTCGCTGTGTGAAGGAGAGGTTTCGCAGGTCTTTCCTTCCTGCTGCTGTCAGACTGTGCAATGAACACTGTTAACACTGAACATGTGTCATTCAAACACACCTATGTGCAATACTCAAGTCACTTTACGGAGATGTTACATTAGAGTCTATTTTTAGTTTATTTTTAAGTCTATTTTTTAAATTATTTTTTAGCTATTTATCTATTATCTTGTTTTATTGCATGTACCATTTTCCTTCTGTTCTTTAACTGTGCGGTGCAATACTGGAATTTCCCCACTGTGGGACTAATAAAGGCATATCTCATCTTAACTTATCTTAAGGACTGCGGGCAGAGACAGAAGTTTTGAAGCCTTGTCTCCTGTTGCTTTCCCTCCTCCACACGGTTGTTTAATGCATAAACTCACGGAGGAGCACGTATCATCTGGCTCATATCTGCCTTACTATTTAAGAGATATTTCAGGCCACTGGTCTTATTTTCTCCACTAAAGCGAAAGCATGGCCGTGCGACATGTAAATAAATAGCACTGTGTGATGATGTCACCAGGGCGTGGCTTAGTTGTGCAGGTATGAGTGTGGGCCATAGAACACTATTCAATTGTGCTTGAGTACGGCATGGTTCAAAAGGCCTAGTGTGAGTGTGACCTTAGAACAACACACACACAAAACCCCACAATACAAAAATATACAATAAAAAAATATTTATAAGTTAAACCCTAACCCTAACACATTCTAGAGTCCACCTATTTGTATTCTAATGTTGCCATGGCAACATATATTTTTGTATTCTAATGTTGTCATGGCAACAGTCTCTTCAGGCAACAAAGAGGCTTTGTGATGTCACAAAGTTCAAAGTAACATTCCATTCAAAAATTGTACCTGTGTGCCCATCTGACAGACATCAGTATAGTTCAGACTTCAATAGAGACACACGGTGCATTTTTAAAAAATATTATCTTTAGCATTTAAAAACAAAGCAAAACTATATAACAAGATGGCGTCAAGCACACAGAAAGAAATTGATTTGACGGTGGATAGTATGATTTCTGGCGATTTTGGCTCCTTCCAGATCAAGGAGATAAAAGGAGAAGGTGTCTGTGGACTCGTAGCACGGTGCATCGACCTGTCAACAAACAAAGATGTGGCCGTGAAAATATCTAAAAGTCACTTGTCTGTTACCAGACATGAGGCCAAACTTCTCCGGGACCTCCGACATGTGAGCAAAGACAAAAACATTGTTGAATTCATTACGTCTTTCATGTACCAGGGCCATTACTGTCTGGTCATGGAGCATTTAGATCAAAGCCTGTTCGATCTCATGATAAGTAGACGTTGTAAACCTTTGCACATTTCACATATCTGCTACATTACCGAGCAGCTGCTGGTAACATTCAAAGAACTGGCTAAACGCAAACTTATTCATGGAGATCTCAAACCAGATAATATCATGCTGGTTAACCACAAGCTTGAACCATTCAAAATCAAGCTAATTGATTTTGGTCTTTCTACTACTGTGAGGAGTGTGCTTCCTGGTTATGTATTTCAGCCTATTGGATACCGGGCCCCAGAAGTGACTTTGGGAGCAACGTTTAATCAGGCAATTGATATGTGGGGTCTTGGCTGTGTGCTGGCATTTTTATACATGAGCCAGAATCTCTTTCCTATTGATTGCGAATATGAAATGATGAGAATTATTACACAGATCAAAGGCATGCCTCATGTCCAGCAACTCAAAGAAGGACTTTTTACGAACCGCTACTTCACTAAAAGATGTGACCGATATGAGCTGTGCTCTCCACAGGAGTACACAGCCAAAACAGGCAAGCCAGTCATACCCTTTCAGCGCTGGACTAAACACTTCACCTGTTTGGAGAACATGATGCAGCTCCACCCCAAGCCAGTCCTCGAAGCAGAAAAGAAAAAGACCATGCAGTTTTTTGACCTTTTGAACCAACTTCTGCATGTAAATCCGGCAAAAAGGATCACCCCGGAAAAAGCACTGAAACACCCATTTATCACGCAGAAGGCCCATACACAGAAGACCTTTTGCTGCTGTGTCACTCCAAACAAAGATAAAAACACATCATCTGGTTCAAATTCTAAGGAAAAAATCTGCACTGCTGGGACTAGGCAACAAAACAAAGAAAGTCAGGATAAAAATGAAAGGCCCGAAGCTACTAGAGAAAATAAAGTCAACTTCGACTTTGTTTTAATTTCTGAAAATGAGGGCACTCCGGGAACCTCCGGCTTGGTAAAAACTCTAAAGATTCAAAAGCAAGTGTCCCATGTAGGAAAGGAAAACAAAGAGAGCGACAAAAGCCAAGCTAAAGGGTCAACAGAAACAAAGCTGAAAAGAATTGTTGCAACGCCATACCCTTTAGTTGTTGGCAGACCTGAAGATGAGTCAAACAAACAACAAAACATAGAAAATATAGTACAAACAAGAGGGTGCAAAACAGGAGGGAAAGAATGCAGAGAAGCATGCAGCAGCAAACCGGTTACACAAAATCAATCGGGCCAAAAAACAACAGGTATTCATGTGGACACAAGCAGAGCAACAGGTGTGCACAAGAAGAAACCGTTAATTGACAGAATTAACAGTTTCTTTAGGAACATATTTAGAGTGATCTCTGGCAGTATCCGCTACATGGGCAGGAAAATGAGGAGGACATGTTGTTGCTCTGATACTGACTGTTGAAATTTGTAATCTTAATATTCACCTCCAAACTCCAAATCCCTACATTTAGACTTTCTACAGTCTAGTTGAGGGATAAATTAAAGGGGCTCCTGTTGGGGGGTGTGAGTACTGGTCATACCTCACAACAGGAGGGTGGTGTGGACTAAGGCAGAGGTGCTGGAAAAGCAACAGGCCCTACACCCTGTAAGGCAGTGGTCGGCAACATCCGGCCCGCGGGAAAATGTTGGCCCTTTGCCAATTTTTTTTGGCCCGCCAGAGGATTTTGGACTTTCTTCCGGCATTGATCATCATGGACGGATGATGACATGGGCGGATCATGACAGTATTAAAATACTGTCATGATCCGCTCCGTCTGCTCCACGTTTTTCCTCCTGTCCTGCTCCTTCCCTCCCTCACCTGCCGAGCTGTGCTGAGCTCCTGGCTCCTCCTGCACGCACCTGTAGCTCATCAGCGCAATCACCACCACCTGCTGTGTATAAGAGGAGCCAGGACCAGACACTCAGGGCGAGATCATCTGCGTTTCAACACCCTGTTCAGTGCCGGTTCATCTTCGGTTCAGCCTCATCCCGTTCGGGGCCGGATCGTATGTGAGTTGTGTGGTGTACGTGTTCATGAGTTGTGTGGTGTACGTGTTCCTGAGATTTTGAACTGAAGGCATCTGTATTGTTTCTGAATCATATTTGCCATTTGAGCGTCATTTGATCTTTTTGTTGCTGTTTTTTATACCACTGTACATAGCAGAAATGAGAATAGCCAATCCCAAAATGACTATGAATTACTGTGAGCAAGCTTACAGAAATAGATGTTGTTTTGCATCCTCTGCATCTGTCTCTCTCCTCTTCATCCTCTGATCCATCTGCCCCTCTCCTCTGGCATCATGACTGAATAGAACAACCAACAGTTTGGAGTTTTAAATGTTACACATCATCAAACACAGCACGAGATACAACCAGAGCGGGGAACAAGCGGCTGTCTTTACCAGGCTGAAAACAGGACAAAATATTATGATCAGGATGAGAACATGTGAACATTTTTGGAGTTTTGAACATCTATATTGCATTATTTTTGATCTATGTTATAAAGTTGTTTCCTCATCACAAAAAAACATGGAGTTATGTTTTGTTTCATTCACACAACAGAAAAATCCTGTATATTTAGTCTGAGTTCTTCTCCCAAACAGAAAACACTGGCTAAAGACATGACCTGTGTAATGGGTAATTGAGGCATGACGGGGCACTGTTAAGAGCGTAAAAACTTAACTCATGTAATACTATGAAAAATATTCACCACAGCAGGTGTCATATCACCAAGCCAAGATATAATGACTTGATTTGAAGAGAAATTGAAATTAATTGAAACATATGTACTTTAAATCTATGAGACACAGACACCAAAACACACATATTGTACTATGGTCAAAACCTAAAGCTTGATCCTGAGTGCAGTTTGGGTCAGATACATAGAGATCTGTAATACTTGTAATGATTTTCTCACACCCCTTTTAGCCGAATAATTAATCAGCAGGACAGCTGATTACAGGCCTACAGATACTACACTCCATGCTTTCATTTTCTGCTGTGATCCGTATAAATCTTATAATAAACGACAACAACTACAGTTGATCAACAAAAATGATTAAGATACCTAAATGACAGAGGACTATGGATGAGTGGATCTCTGTCCTGATTCACATTCCATATCTGTTTCACCCGTCTTACGGCTCACAGACTAGCACAACTGGGTCTACACTAAAACCAGTACAGCAGAACATTCCCTTTGCACATGTCATTGTTTCCACTGACCAACTGGACAAGGTAGGGAGTGCTGCGTCCCACCATGCCCATGACATTAAACACCATGAAACAGCAGACGCAGGTGAACACATTGGCTGTGAGAAAAACAACACAAATACATTAGAGCCGCAAGCGACATTGAACAGCCCTCGCGCTTCAACCTCGGCCGACCCGACACTCCCTAAAGGTGGCGCTAATACGCCACTTGTCTCTGTTTTATTGCGGATTTGGGCTGCACTCGTCACTAAACAAAGTCTATACACATTGGAACCACTGATGCACAAAATGCAGTAACATGGGTTTTTGAGGCATCGCCATGGCAACACTGTGCAAAATATTACTTTTTTGACAATTATATTATTTGAAACGTATGAAAATTTGGAAATTTTCCCATTAGGAGAACATGGACTCTTTCCTGCATCATAATGGCAAGAAAGATGTGACATGGGTCTGTTTGACTTTTTTGATCAGGATGAAATGAAGAGTCATTGGGCCAAATTTCACATTATTCCATGAAACGAATATTTTTTTTGGCCCATTGACTCAAACTTGATGATATCATGTTAGCAAGAACAAACACGCATATCCCCTGCCTACGGCATGGGGGCTTGGATATTGGAGTCAGTGCAGGGGGTGAAGGAGAGGAAAAATTGCGCGCGAAGTTGGCTTCGCCCATGCACTCATCGTTGCCACAGCAATAGGCCCTAGGCTTGGGCCTAAAAATAAATACAATTTAAAAGAAAAAGAAAAAAAAACTTACTCTTTACTCTTAAATCTCGTGTTGAATATTGTGTGTTACAGACAGTGAGATGAACTTGTTTCACAGTAAGAATGCTACACATACTTATTTTACGATGTCTGCACTGGAACCTGCTGTTTCAGGTACATGATACGGCTCTTCATCTTCAGGTTGACAAGACGCCTTGTAATACACCTTTTCAGGGACTGCAAGCATCATTTTACTGACGTGTTCTACCTTCCTGTAAACAGTTAACAGTGTATCCATTTATGCCCCTTGTATGGGCAGTATCTAAAATGAGTTTAAGTCCTCATAGGACCAGCCTTGTGTAGATAGTATCTGTTTCAGGGTAAAAGTACTGCTTCGCTGATATCAGGTAAAACTTCTTTCAACTCTCTACTTGGTCTGCAATCTCTTCCTTCACAATTACAGTTTTTCCTGTAGTAGACCAGTTCACTAAATACATTTGTGGTTGTGCTGTGCTCGTGCCCGGCACAAGTCCAGGTGTGAATGTGGGAGTGGGCTGTGTTAGCTTTAGCCTTAGCCTCACAGTGTCCACTCCAGCACCTCCACGTGTGGGTCCTCACACCATAGAGGGGTCAGCAGAGAGGGGCTGACCGCTACATGCCCTGTTGACCTCCACCAAGTCCTGGGAAAGACCGCAACACCCAACACTACATGAACCAGAGCAAAGTTCATCTGATATCAAAATATTACTTATTATTAAAATGTTACCTATTATCATGTTTCCTGCACAACTGCTGCAGCAACGAGTGTTCAGACAGGGATCAACAAAAACTATGTATCCCAGTTATTTTGATGATATAAATGGGGATAATCATAACATTAAGAGCATAGTTAACAGTTTTAAAAACTTTTTTGTAAATATTGGTCCAGAGTTGTCTGCTGAAATCTCAGACCAACCCAAAATCCAGCATAGAGAAACAATAATGAGGAACCCTTATTCCCTTTTTCAACCAACAAAGTCAAAGCCAAATAGGTTGTTCAAAAATGTAAAAGCAAATTCTCCACAGACTCATGATATCAACATGTCATTGGTCAAAAAAGTCATAGATAAACTTGTAAAACCTCTAACCCATATATGTAATTTATCTCTTCAGTCCAGCTGTTTCCCAAGCAAAATGAAAATTGCAAAAGTGATACCACTATTCAAAAATAGAAATAAACACGGTTTCACAATTTATAGACCAATTTCACTGTTGCCTCAGTTTTCCAAAATTCTAGAGAAAATATTCATATCTCGGTTGGAAAAGTTTGTCGACAAACATCAAATAATAAACGACAGTCAATACGACTTCAGAGCAAACCACTTCCATGGCAATAATTGAAGCAGTAGAAAAAAATCACCAATGCACGGGATCAAAAGAAGCATGTCGTTGGTATCTTTATTGATTTGAAAAAAACATTCGACACAATTAATCATTCAATCCTGCTAAACAAACTTGAACGATATGGTATCAGAGGAGTAGCTGGGGACTGGCTAAGAGATTACCTAACAGGACAGGTCCAGTACGTTAAAATGGGAGAATACTCATCTGAATACCTTTGCATTGCTTGTGGTGTTCCCCAGGGGTCTATGTTGGGACCCATACTTTTCAATTTCTATATAAATGATATATTTAATGTATCACATTCATTAAAACTAATCCCCTTTGCTGATGATACTAACATTTTTTGTAGTAGTTTAGATTATAATGAGCCTGTAGACACTGTGAATTAAATTAAATAAAACAATGGATGGATACAAAGAAGCTATCGTTAAATCTAAGTAAAACCAAAGTAATGACCTTTGGTGACCATACCAAATCCTACCCAGACTTACAAATAAATATTGAGGGTGTACAAATTGAAAATGTATCTGAGAATAAATTCCTAGGAGTAATTGCGAACAGCAAATTATCATGGAAAGCCCACATCCAGCACATAAAAACTGAACGAGCAATGAGTATCTCAATTATAAATAAAGTAAAAGAATATCTTGATCATGATGCACTCTGTACATTATACTGCTCACTGATTCTTTTTTATTTCACATATTGTGTTGAAATATGGGGGAAACAATTACCAACGCTCAATTAATCCATTGTTCTTATTGCATAAAAACGAGCGGTGCGGATCATTCACAAGGTTGGTTTCCCAGATCACACTTACAATCTTTTCATCCAGTCCAAACTATTAACATTTCCCGATCTTGTAAAATATTATACTGTAATTATATTATTCAAAGCCTTCAATAAGTTATTACCAAGTAACGTGCAAAAGTTTAGTTTTTTTTCTCTTAAAGAGAGAACTTACAATTTGAGAGGCTATGGAAATTTTATTCTACCTAATGTTCGAACCACTCGCAAAAGTTTTTGTGTGACTGTGTGTGGGGTGAAACTGTGGAATGCCCTGGATTTAAAACAAAAGCAATGCCAAAGTATTCATAAATTAAAGTTTTTATATAAAGACAAGGTGTCGTCTGTACAGAGAGAGACCAGTTTAAATATAAAGTCATACTGCACTTTCAGTGTTGGTTCCACCTTATGCTTATTGTTTCCTTACCATTGTTGGTATGTTTTTCTTTCTGTTACAATTTGGAAATGCCTCATGGTACTCACAGTAATACTGTACATCTAAATTATTGTCAGTGACCTTTTGCTGTATTTGAATTGAATTTTGAATGTGTCTATGAGTATGTATATGCATGTATGTGTATGGATGTGTATGTACATGTGTATATGGAATATATATATATATATATATATATATATATATATATATATATATATATATATATATATATATATATATATATATATATATATATATATATATATATATATATATATATATATCCTTCAAAACATTGAATTTATGTCCTAAATGAAGACAGGGGTGGGATTTAATACATTTTCTTCCTCCCTCTCCTTTTTGAGTTTATATAAGGATGAGTTTGTGAAATGTACTGTAAGTGTACCCGATACATGTGTTCGAACTTCTTGAGTGAAATGTAAGAATTTTAAGACTTTTTAAGACCTTCCCCATCAGAATTTAGGACCATATACACCTTCAAACATTTTTCATAAGAACTACTTTCATTGTGTCTTCACTTTAGGTATTGTTTGTGCATATCCTGAAGTCAATGGGCCAAACTCAACAGCGCAGCTCTAGTTTAGACTTAGAGACATCCTGCCCATGGACCATAGAGCTCCCCCCATGAGGCCAGAGTGAGCGGCGCAGAGCCTGAACAGGAGAGAGTTGGGGCACTTTAGGCTACTTTTTTGTTTTTAATATCACTGACTTTATTTGAGATTTACAGAAAAGATTATTTTAAATACAGTATTGTAAAGTTTCCATGTATCTTTTAAGATGACTTTTGATTATTGAATTAATGAGGATATGAGCATTTTGTATTTGGCATTATTGATATAAATAATAATTTAAAAAAAAACATGGTTGACATGACAAGTGGGATTAAATTCAGAACTAATCCTGGACTAAACCAAGATTATATGAAAATATTAAAATTAATCGTCATCATCATCATCACAATCATCATCATCATCATCATCATCACAGTAATCATAACATTAGCTTTTATGTTCAGTGCTAAGATGACAAGTACATTTTTATCAGTTTTCTCATTGTACGTTTTGATTATAATAAGTGTTATTTTTAGTTTTTTACATATTTTGTTACATGTCATGCACATATGTTGTGAAGCTCAGAACCTCCAGAATTCACTCCCTGAGGAGTGCAGGTGCTGTTTTTTTTTTTTTTTTTTGTGTGTGTGTGCGTGTGTGTGTCAATTTTATGTAATGAATTTATAAATCCACATACCCTTTAATAGTCCCTATTAAAGTCCCTTTAATATTGGTGGCTGCAGTTATTTTCCAGACCACTAAGGGGCACTGTTGGTGTGTTTATAGGTGAAAGATTCTCTGATGACCAGAAACAGCTAATGAAAAAACAAAAAATCTAAAAACCCGCTTGTGGAGGTGTGAAATAAAGAGTGCTCATAATAAAAGTTAAATATAAAGTGAACTGAGATTCTACCCTGAAAATGATCTAGAGGTCTGATGTGAATTAGTTGAATGCATTATGGTTTCTGATGATAGGGTGTACCTGGAGGCAGGGGTGGATCAGATCAAACAGTTGAGCCTACGACATTTGAGCCACCGGAGAAAAGAATGACTCAAATGTGTGTGCCGAGTCCATCGAAGAAGAATTAACCATCAAGACACATGTCCTGACGTTTGGCTGAGCAGAGACTCCGTGGCAGTGCTAATAAACCTCCTGAACCAGGACTGAAGATGGGGGACGATGAGGTGCTGATAGTGAGGTCCTGATCTTTTTCTTGGGGCATGTGGGACATCATAGTTCGAGTTCTGCAGAGTGTTTGAGATACACCACATCGTCCACAGGTCAGTGGAGAGGTGGTGGTCCTTTGTCACAAAGTCATCCACCCCTTAAGACTGCTGAAGACCCTGAGGCAGCGACCCTTGGGTTTGCAGGGTTGGCAGGGCACAGAACCTCTAAAGAGCAGCAATAGATGTCAGAACCAACCACCCAGCGGCCCTGATGGTCAGAGCTTCAGAAACAGGACACCTGCAAACTGTCCGTTTATACACACCGATGTGGACTGACCTGTCCATGACGCAGGAGTCCTTGGGCACAGCCCCCTCTACCAGTGAATGTTGAAATGTGATGTGTGTCTTGAGACAGAAATGACAGTGGCACACTCATGTTGATTTATTTGCATTTTTACATGATTTCATATTTAAATTAAGTTTAATTATTTTAGTCTTTTGTATATTGTAGTTAGTTTTGCTTTTTTAAATACATATAGTATTAAATCATATAATCCTGTAAATACATGTAAATAAACACTTAATATTTCAGATTCTTTCAAGGATTTGGAACAACTCCTCAGCTTCTCCTCAAATCTTCCCTGAGGAGGATACTATTTCATCCTCCCTGTTTCTTTTTCCTGTGATGAGGACGGGGTGGTTTATTTACGGGGTTTATTTTCTACAAATAAAAATTGTATAATTCAGATCATATACATACTTTACATTTCTTTTTTTTAAATTATCCCATTTCTTTTTCGCATGTAGCGGTGTGATCCCCTGAAGCTCTAACCTCTCCAGTCTTGTCATACAGAAAAATAATAATAATTTAAAAAAATAAACAAAAAGAATAAGACTGGACATAAACGGGGAAATCCAGTTTCATTAGTATTCACATGTTTTGCTGTACTTTTTACTTTGACTTTAACTATCTAACAGCAGTATATCGCACTGTTTTTGTGCTTATGTTGTACCCCTGGAAAATAGGGAGAAAGAATCAGAAGAGTGATTTATGGTTGTTTCTGTCAAAGAGGAGAAACAACGCAAAATCCCCCAAGTAGTAATGCATTAGCGATCACTAACAATCACTAAAACAAACAGTCCCAGGCTCAGAAACTCATTACTGACGATATGATTACACTCCCCTTGAATGAAATAGTATGAATATTACAGAGAAAAAAATATATAATACACATCTTAGAAAACTTTTAACTGTATTTCTATTGTTTTTAAGGCTTATGTAAATGACTATTTAATGCAAACCTTTTATTGTGTTTAACTATTTACTATTTACCTATCACACTTTACCTCCAAGCAACGATGAACCCGATGAACAGCTCGTCCTCCCCCTCAGTTTTATAAAGCAAGCCGTCTGCTCCTTGCTCCCAAGACACTAAAGAAAATTCTTAAATGAGGAATACAGTGGATAATTGTACTCTGTAGAATATTCAACATGGAGTAAATTCGTTAATCACTAAAAGCTCGGTCAGTTACACCAGAAAGAGTAAGACTTAACTAAGGTTGAGTCGCTTCATACATATCTTTATTCAAATTTGAAGTTCCATGTAGCATTGTTGTCGGTGAGATAAACCAGTACATTTGAAAGCATAGTCCAAACCCAATGAAAAAACAGAAGCAATCGCGAACTCCATTTTCTCCCGTGAAAGTCCAGCAGAGTGCATGATGGGATATTTGAGGCCACAAAGGATGCTCGGACGTGTACTTCTTTCACGGGCGATCTCCATGGAAATACAGGCCACATTTGTCAGACGCATTCGTGGGCTGCGTGAAAGGGCGCGGCCTTGTCACGTTGATCATGACGCAGGTTTCACGTGAGGCCCATATACTGAGAATGAGAAAAACACGTATGCGCCCTCTACCTGCAGGTTTACGAACTGGCAACTAACAGTTAGTCATACCTGTTTTGAATCACTAAGGGCCTCTTTTATCCAGTGTTTGCTCATGTGATACAGCTAACCATGCTAAAAGAGCAGCAAAAGCCCAGCGCAATTTCTCAACGCTGTGCAGTTTTGCTCCTATGGCAGAATGAATAAGAAAAACGGGACATTTTCGACTAATTTGCGTACCAATAGGGCGTTTGAGAGTGATTTAAAATGCACAAACTGAGGTAGAAGATGTTTGACTTAAGTGTAAATGACAGGTGACCGATGAGCTCCTTCGTTTCACACATGTCACTGAAATAAACAAATCTGATTGGACGATTATGTTCGGTTTTGGCTCGAGACGCGTCGGAGCATGTGGTGACCAGAGATATCATGGACTTCCCAGGACGCACAGTTATCATGGCCAAAATAATTGACATAAACGACTATATCACAATAATTATTAAAGTTGCTGACAGTTTAAATGTTATGGATATGAATCATTATAACTTTAATATTATGAATAAGTTCCATGTTTAAACAACTTGTATAGTCTTGTACTTTGTTATCAGTGAAAACAACTACGATCTGGTGGGGAATATTCTGGATGAGCAGGGCTGTCAACTGAAATTTGGGGGCCCGGGGCAATAAGCCTCACATGGGCCCCTCTTTAATACAAATTCGTCAGAAGAGAGTCCAGTTCTGGGCCAATTTGTCCCCCCTGTCGACTCCCCTGTGAATAAATACTTTTTTTCTGCACATTCTGGTGATATAACGTCGATTACCTTTATTGCTGATTATCACGATTATATAAAATGTCCCTCAAACGATTATTGTCGACCCTTTTTATCACGATAAACGATATTATTGGATATGTGGATATGGTCCCATCCCTAGTTAGGAGCTGACCGGCTGAGGTGAGGTCATTGTGGAGCCTGAATGACCCCAGAGGTGAGTGAACTTCACGCCTCACATTCACTGACCAGCCCTGGGAAAGAGACTGGACCCAAGAGTTCAACATACGGTCACTACTGCAAGAAAATCAAATATAGTGAAACTTTACCGAACTTTTACAGCTCTCACAGTGTATACAATTCCTACCAAGTTATAACATTGTTCCGTCATCAAAAAAAACAAAAACAAACATGCCTGAAGTGGTTTTATATGTCATCCATGCATGTTTGAGTAATCTAGTGATCACTCCTGAGCCCTATGATTCCCTATGCTTAGCAGTATGAAGATATCCAAGTCTATGTCACCCATGCTCCCACGCGACAATTTTCAATAAATATCCAAAAGCAAAATACAAAACTGTGCACAGCAACTTGACAAACCTGATGTGATGTGCAGTAGTTTCATTAGCGAGATGCACAGCAATTGTAATCTCAAACTTATAAAGCATATTAGTACGTTTTTTGTTTTTTTTTTGTTTGTTTTTTGAGGGAATATAGCATTTTGAAAACAATAAAAGGTAACATGGTGATCTAAATATGTTATGTGTTAGCGGTTAATACCACATAGAAGTAAAATACCCCATCTTTAAATGTAATAAAGTGCATTTAAGAAGCATGCAGGCTAAAAAAACAAAGTTAAAAAAACAAACCACTACGTACTTAACTATGGTGGGACTGTGCAGCATAGTCATGTGGAGAACCCATTGTTTGCTTTTCTAAACAGCCACAATGAACTAATGGTACAGTTGTATGTAACTGCTTGAATGTTTGCACTTCCTGTTTGCACATTATACCAACCATCTTTGCACACCATTTTTACTACTGACAGTTGCACACAAAAAACTACTGTTGCACATAATCTCTGAATATGTACATATATTTTTACATGCTTCTCTTTATCTTATTTATTTATTTATTTTTTGTTTTATACTATTTTTTATATATATATATTCTTGGCGTCCAGTGAGGGCAGCAAAGAATTTTACTGTACAGGGAAATGTGTTTCTTTACGGAGCATATGATAATAAAGCTTTGAATTCAATTGAATTGGTAAAACATATGAAAATGGCATACTCAGAAAAACAAGTTAATTCAATAGTGAAATTAATTGGAAACAGAGACAGAGATGCACATGTTTCACCGTCTGAAAGTTGTCCAAGAAACAGATTTTGGAAATATACATAGCCTTTTTTTTAACCTAAAACAATGAATTACTCATTTTGGTTACTTTAAAATGTATTTGCTATTTGCTATTCATTGAATTTGTCATGTATTTCTGCTGATTCAATGGATGAAGCACTAAACTCTGTTAATCTGAGGTGAGAGAAATGTCATTTTGATTGTAAACGATAAATGACCAATGAGCTCCTTCGCTTCACATGCGTCACTGAAATAAACAAATCTGATTGGACGGCCATGTCTAGTTTTGGCTCAAGCTCATAGACTGTATATAAAAATGGACACAGCTAATCTGCTAGCCGTCGCATTTCAATAGGAGGTGAGCGTGGGTGCACCGCTACATCGACTTCACCGCTCCAGTTCACTTTCTATTGAAAAGCTGTGGCCCCTCTCTCTATAATGTATTTGTGTTAATCCGCGTTACATGATCCTGGTGTTTTTATTTGGCTGTTGTGTCTGTAAATCAAGATATGAACATTAATAACAGACTAATGAAAAGCCTTCTTTCCCTGAGGTCTCTCCCGCTAGTGTTAGCAAACAGGTTTGATCAACAACATTCCTCAGCGCCCCTCCCTGCGAAATCAGTGGGGTGGAAAGGAGCATTACCTTCAACAGCCTGGCTCTTTGGCTGTTATGATGCTCATGACTGGAAACAAACACTGTAGGTGATGTCACGCTCACTTAGTCCACTTCTTTACACATCTTTGCTCAAGACCTGACAGAGGGCATTACCGGGTCACTGCTCAGAGTCTGGGTTTTGGATACACGGTGCAGAGGTGAGGACAGCCACACTTCCACTGAGCTCACACCCACTGTCACACCTCCAGCCTGGGAAAGACCTCCACACACCAGCCCTGAGAACCTCCACACATGAGTCTCTGATCCACTCAAGTGTGGAAAGCTACAGTAGATTTGAATGTCACTGTGATATTATAGAAATGTCATTATTGTTAACACAAGGTATTCTCACAGTGGTGACATGAATAAAACTGCGAAAACTAATAATAAGACGATTAGAGTCAGTCAGAATGGTGTTGAATGGATGTGTCATAGGTCAGACGCTACCAGTCAAACATATGGACACATTCTCTCATTTAGTCTGTTTCTTTTTTTTTTTTTTTTCTTATACTTTCTACATTTTAAATACATAAGGATGACATCAAATATATGATGTAAGGCACATATGTCAAAAGCACATATGTCAATGCCCACGGTGTAATTATATTTGGCCCATGAGATCATATCAAATGTGCATTAGAGCTGTCCCGCCGCTATATTGTGTATGCACCACTAATACTTCAAATCCCAGAATGCTTTGCTGGTACACTGCAGTAGAGACTAGTAAGCCCTCATCCTTTTCTGTTGAGACTCATTAGCGACCAAGCTACTGGACACCTCGGCCAAATTGCTATAGAGAGCAAATTGCTACAGAGACATAATTTATTGTATGTATTTAAATAAGAAATGAATACTACTGATATGTCTTTTATTTCAAATTTAATTTCTCAAATGTTTGAAATATCAAGCTTGAGTTGTTCCAGATTTTGTGTTTAAGCAAAACTAAAGTTTGTTTCCATATGAAGAGGTTAAACATTGCATGTCAGGTGCAGTCAATTTTTATATAAATATTGAGTTTGGCCCGTGAATTTGTTTTAGTTTTTACTTTTCCCCACTGTGAATTTGAGTTTGATAGCCCTGATGTAAGATATATGGAATTGTGTAGCAAAGAAATGCTCCGCTTTTTGCTTTGTGCACGACACTGCAAACTCTGGGCCTTCTCTCAGTGAGCTTCACTGTGAAGTCTCCTGGAATGTCAAAAGTACAAAGCAAGGTTCAAAGCAAAGGATATGTTTAAGTTTATTTTAATCTAGAACAAGTTTTGAGTTATTGTGAGTTTTTTTTTTTTTTTTTTGTTTGTCCATATGTGTCATTCATAATTTTGATCCTTTCAGTGAGAATATACAATGTGAAATAAAGAAGAAAGGAAAAAGTGTGTCCAAACTTCACTTAACTTGACACAAATATGAGTACATTTAAATCTGATAATGTAGCAATTGATTCCAGTGTCTCAGATGCCCTCCCACCCACATCCTAGTGTCTCAGATGCCCTCCCATCCTTCTATATCCCTGTAGTGTGTTAGATACTCTCTCACATATATCCCTGTGTGTCAGATGCCCTTCCATCCCCATATATCTCTGCCTATCAGATGCCCTCTCATCTATTTTTTGCTATTTTTACACAAAACATTACACCAGCTGCAGTTAAACTATCACAGGCTTTGATTCACAAAACAATTGGCTTAATCAGTGCTGCTTGAAACTCAATGTCACTCTGTTCTTCTCCAGATCAAACACTGTAAACAAATAATGAGACAGATGTTTTTGCTGTAGTGACAGACTATAAATATCTTGGCAGACAAATGACATTTGAAAAATCTGCAACAGAGTCAAATTCAACATGGCAAACTTTGGGTTCATCAGGTCCAATTTATCAGTTCAGTCAGGCAGATTATTCATACATTCTATGGGCATGTCCCACCTTACATACAACAAAACTTCACTTAAACCAATAGAGTGGTACAAATAAGCAATGAAGATAGTGTCAGATGCCCTCCCATCCTCCTATATTTCTTTGTCAGATGCCCTTTTTTCCTTCCTCTTACATCCTTTATGTCAGATACCCGCCCATCCTTCTACATCCCTTCATATTATATGCTTTCTCATTGCCCTATATTCCTGTGTGTCAGATGCCCTCCCATTCTCCCAAACATATTCCCCGTTTCATCAATGCCACCGTGTTAAACAGTCTATATTACACCATAAATAATTACCGATATCTAATTACTTCACTGCTTTTAACGTGGCACGACGTCAAGGTGTCGCGTGCCCTCATTTGCAAGCGCGTGACTGACACCTCGCGCCTGACACGTTCCCGCACGTGTAGGCGTCACAGGAAAACACAGCTGGGGCCTTTAAACCCGTTTGGCACCTCCATCACCTCTCCATGGGAAACCTTTGCGCACTTGAAGACGCACGGAGCTTGGATACGTGGTATGGGTTGGTTTTTACGCATTTGGAACCAGTACGCAATCCTACTGATGTGGCTTTTATTTCAAGTTGGATAGCTGTTTATGGTGCAAGCATTAAAATGAGACTACTACGTTTATTTTCAGTGCATGTCTTTGTGTCCATTTGGCACTCTTTACGCAAAATGTGTCGTGCCACTTGTGCGTAAAATTGAACCAAACTTGGCTAATTGTTTCGTAATACCCAATGTTAGTTCAAAAATCTTGCTCTTATAAATATTAAAAGTACATATGAAGCCAGAGAAAGCTACATTTTCAATATTTGTATTTTATTATAAATCTTACGGTACAGAAAGAGGTAGGAGTCGTGTATAGAATAAATTAACGTATTTACATGGCTTATCTTCGTATGTACATAAGCGACCACTATTTACAATATTTACATCAATAAATTACCAATAATATTACGTTAAAATAAAATAATAATATAAAATGTCCAGTCTTTATGAGCGCGTTTAGTTCAGCCCCATCTTCGCCATCTCTTCCTCCTCCTCCTCGGCTTCGTCCTGCTCGTCTCCGCTCTCCTCGTCGCTGCTGGAGTCGCCGTACGGGCAGATCGTGGCCTGCACCGGGTAGTTACGCAGGAGCTGCTCGGCGTCTTGGTACAGGTAGTCGAAACATTTGGATTTGGGCCAGAAAAGCCTTGGAAAGAAAGAAAAGATGTATGTTAGTGTCTGTCTGTGCGTAAAAGGCGCCGTAAGAAACGTTGGATGAAGGGAGGGCTGACGCTGTGGTACTGAGGGATGGTTTTGTGAAATATAGGGCCTGTATTCTTACTACATTATAAACAGAGGTGGGTAGTACTCAGTTACATTTACTCGAGTAACTTTTTAAAGAAATTGTACTTTTCACTTTTGTAGCAGCATACTTTTAGTCCTCCTTGAGTAATATTTGTACTGAACTAACATTACTTAAAAGTGTTAGTTCTTCTTCCCACTGTAAGTCTACAAGTGGCAAACGCTTTATGTTGACGATATGAAATGATTATGATTTAGTTTGTCTCATTTTTGTTTCTACCCTTTTAAAATACCAGATTCGCATCCACTTATAAATCAGACGTTGTGTCCCTGCAGTCACTCTTTAAGTTACTCTTTCTTGAGTACATATTTTGGCACCTCTACTCCGTCCACCTCCGTAGAAACAATATTCTAATGATATTTACTTCACTGGATGGACGACTTGCAGGCAGGGCTTGACGAGGTTTGAATCAGAGGCGTCATGACGCACGAACTGAGCCTAAAACCAAAAGGTGCAGCCAACGTTTAGATACATGTCCTCCAAAAAATGTACGCATAAATTAATTCAGTTTTGGTGTTTAGCTTACCATGTGCGTAACTGTGCCGTTCGTGCCAGCCCACGGCCTCCACAAAGGCGCGCTTTGGAGCGGCTGGTGCGTAATGCCGGTTCCATTAGAGTTGGCGGTAAATCCATAGTTAAAGGCAAAGTTCTCCATTGTATCCGAGAGGTCCGGAGTAAAGTCCAAAGAGGATGTATGTGCCGCGGACTGAAGGAAGCTCCTATTTATCAGTAGTCGTGTGCTGAACGTGCCAAATTGCGCTTTGTCGCCTGCCCAAAAGTGTCTCCATGCGCCACGGAGAAGAGGTGCGAAGTGACACTTGTGCCAAACTCTGGCCATATGGTATCACAGACTGTATGCAGTACGCACGCCAGAGCATCAATTTAATTTCACGTGTGGACTGTAAATATCGATTTACTTCGCCAAAAGCAGATAACGGGGAAGTTATAGACAGTTTGATTGTGAATTGATTGTATAAAGGTTTATTGGCATTACCTTAATATAATATGGATATAATTTCAAATATTAGAAGGAAAATGTAATGGCACTCGATGGTTTAATACCAGAAGTGGGTAGTACACATACTTTAGTCACTTTTTTTTTTTAAGAAATTGTACTTTTCAAAGTACTTTTCTAGTACTTGTACTCCTAGTAATAATATATGTTTTTTACACTTAAAAGTTTTATGTCGACAATATGAAATGCAGCTCCTTCAAATTACATTCACTTCAAATTATACATAAGATGGCACATCCCAACAATTACTCTTTAAGTTACTTTTACTTGAGTATCACTTTTCCCAAATACTTTTGGGAAATTCTTAGAGCACTACTTTGCTCTTCTACTGAAGTAATGCTATTTTGAAGTAACGTTACTCCTCTTACTTGAGTACATTTTTTGTCTCCTCTATCCTCCTCTGTGCAACACTTTCCTTTATAACTTAATATATTCTACAATTATTTTTATGGCACATATCGCATTTATTTCATTTGTAGGTGAACTGTGTTGGTGTTGGTTTGTCAAAGAGGCAGGACTCGTGTTGCTTATTTAAAATTCCATCAGCAAACATTGAGAACAAAGTGGACAACTCTGGATAATTAGCTCAGCCTTTTCTTACTGTTTCAGGGACTATAAATGAAGACATAAGTACGAATATGAATAAATCAGATCAACAGAACATGTCGCCTCATTTCACATATTAACAAACTCATTAACACATGTCTGATAAACTTGACTTTAATTAGCTGCGTAAAGATGACACGTCTGTCTGAGTGCTGCGTCCTCCTGCTCTGAGAAAAAGCACATAATGACCTAATCAGCTCATGTGGCGTGACTGGCATCGTGCTGCGATTCTCAAATGAACTCTTCCTTAACCCGGAGCCGCTCATTTCATCATGAAGCGTAAGATGATCAGACGTTTGACCTTTTACTCCGCGTGGCCGTTTGTCTCGTGGAGGTGAGACTTCGTGAGATTTGGCTGGATACGCGCGCGGAGAGTCAGAGGGGCGTGTGCGTGCGGGACAGGGGAGGTTTGTGCACGCGCGGGGACAGGGGAGGGGTGAGGAGGGGGTGAGGAGGGGAGGACAGGAGAAGGGAGGGGTTGAGGAGGGGGTGGAGGTTCCATGGTGCACGTGCCGCTCGTATGTAAACACCAGCGGGGGGTTAGGTCAGGGCGACACTTCTGCAGTTGTAGTGAGTGCGCATGAGTCAAAGGTGCTGGTTTTACTTTAATATCGCCTACATAGTTAGGACACTCTGATCTGAATGGTCTCTAACTAAACCTGTTGTAGTGATGAAGCCATTCCACATCTTGTGTACACTGCTCTGCTGGTGTTCTGCTGTTGCTCTGCCACTCCACTGTCCTCCAAGGACAACTACATATACCACATTTATATAGTATACTCACTCTGGACAAACTATAATTTGATCAGATTATTTCTAATAGATGTTTTTACTGTTATTGCTTTGATAGTTGGGCTCAGTGACTGTGAATTTCACTTTGTGCCACTGAAACAGGGATGTAGAAACTTTATTGTTCAACAGTTTAATGCCTAATGAGGCTTGTAGAGGAGAAAAAAAACAAAAACATTTGTGAACTGATGTGACATGAGCTTAAGGGTCAGCTCATGTCACACATTGGTGATCTGCACTCCTGCTTTAAGATAAATAGTTATTTTGGTCTTAAATGGAGACTTTCATTTCATAAACTCATGGGCTCTGTAGCCCTGTGTGGCACAGCCATGAGGAGGTGAAATGGATCCAGTGAGTGAGGGTCTACACTCTCCGTCTGATGTTTCAGAGGCAGTGGAGCTGCTTGATGTGGAGTCAGCCCGAGAGGATGAGAAAAACGTGTCTTTATCTGGAGGTTAAGGCTCTGGAGGCACAGGTTCAGTTGTGATTGCGATTGTCTGATTAAGACAAAAGTTATAAATTCACAAATAAAGATATATGACAAGATTTTTATATTTTTAAATGAAACTGTGAAAAGATTAGAAAAATATATTTTAATTTAAATGAATTAGAAAGGCTGAAGCAGGTTTGAAGTGAATGGTCTACACATCCTAAATCAAATCAGATCTTAAACCAAATTAGATTTAAAGCAGGACTCTGCAGCTACAGACCCTTTTTGTGTGAACATTCATGTGCTAAGTCTAAATGAAACTACAGGAGGCGCTGTGTATCCACCTGTCATGTGAGAAGCATCTTTGATACTGAAGGGCTGAACTGCATGAACTCTTGTGTATTATTGATGACAGTGAATGTGGTTAAAGAAAATTGTGCATCACATTTCATTATAACTCAAATCACATACATCCACACAGAGACAGAAGCAGCGCTGAGGAAACTCTACTTCTCTGAGTAGTTTTCAGGCACTATTCTTCTACTCCCACTGGAGCAATAACAACTTAGACAAGGCAAGACACAATTCATACACAAAGTAATTCAAAGTTCTTTACAGAATCAAAACATAAATAATCACAAATAATTATGAGCTTTCAGTCATATGCACAGCTAAACAGAGCCTGGATTTAAACATTGTCAAATTAGAGGCCTGTCTCACATCTTCACGAAGACTGTTCCAGGTTTTAGCTGCAGAAAACTGAAACACTGATTCTCCATGTTTAGTCCTGACTCTGGGACCAGCAGGAGGCCGGTCCCTGAGGTCCTCAGAGTGTGAGATTAAACCTGGAGAACTACAACAATACAGCACAAGTGAGGTTTCAGTGGAACACAGAAACACACCATGAACCATCAGGTCCCACACAAGTAACTCATGCTCTTGTGTGGTCTAAGTCAAGACGTTTTTTCTTTTTCTTTTTTTTTTTTATTTATTTATTTTTTTACAGTGTAGCTTTGTGGAGGTGGTTCATCACCTGCATGATCCATGAAAATAAAGTTAAAACTGTACTTTGTCACATTCTCCATGGAGATTGACATGCCACAATATGGATGATTACAGCCAAAGGAACAACATTTCCATAGAAACAAGCATGAGGCCTTCCTCCAGGCCAAATAAGAGTCAGGTTTGCGGAGATGCAAGCTCATTCGTAGTAACAAGGCACATGTTTTTCTTTTATTTGTACAATAAACACAGCAAAAATACTACTAATACAAATATGCTTTTAAGTGTTTTGTTTTTGTTTTTTTGGCTAAAAAGTTACATATTGTGGCTTTAGATTATTTATTTTAATATAACAAAATACAATTTAATAAAAAAAAAAAAAATAGGTGAGGGCAAAAACTCAAAAGCAAAACAGAAAGATCTCAAAATAAAAGACAAAAGTAGGTTTGACAGTGGTGTGTGTGTTTGTACGTGGGTGTGTGTGTGTGGGTGTGTGTGTGTGTGTGTGTGAAGTGAGTGAACGCTGCTCTGTAAAGCTCTTTGGACGTCATGAAAGGAGCAGTATAAATCCAACCCAGTGGTTGTCTCTTTGTTCTGACCCTGTGAAGCTGGTGTCTTTCCTCAGAGGAAGGTCAAACTCCACTGTCTTCTGACTAAATTTTGCACAGACGACACTTGAACTGAAATGACAGATTTAAACATAAAAGAAACACTGCCGAAGGTTCAAACCGACTCAAAAGTCACGCTCTTCTGGTGAAACTGTGAATCACACTTTTCTATTACAGAGGTGAGCAGTATTCAACTACATTTAGAAATTGTACTTTCCAGAGTAATTTTCTAGCAGTAGCAGTACTCTTAGTTGTACCTGTGAGTGAGTCTAAAGTGACTCACTCACTGCAGCTCCTTCAGATGTGATTTAGTTTGTCTCATTTTTGTGTCTGTTTGAAAATATCAGATTTCGTGCAGTATTTCATGTTTTGTCCTTGACATCACATTCACTTTAAATCATAAATCAGCCGCTACATCCTGACAGTTCATCTTTAAGTTACTCTTACTTGAGTTTTTCCCTTTTTTTTTTTTTAATTCTTACCTGAAAACATTTTTGGACCACTACTTACTTTTGTAGTCACTTTGTACTTCTACTTGAGTAATATTATACTTGAAGTAATGTTACTCTTACTCTTACTTTTTGTATTCTACTTGATAGAAGGTCATAAATCCAATCTTACCTGAGATGGCATTAAAGTCTGAAGAAAGATCAGCTAAATTAAGCCCTTTATGTGATTTAGAGCTTTCCAAATGCAGCGTCTTCTCCTTAAAGAGCAAACTACATGGGGTCTTGTTTCTGTTGCAGTTCATTTGTCAAACCTGGTTCAGAAGACATTTAAAATTAGCAGTGAAGTCAGAGCAACAGCTAAAGTTATTCTGGCCTAATCCAAGGCAAGGCGAGTTTATTTGTTTAGCACAATTCATAGACTAAGTAATTCAAAGTGCTTTACAGAATAAGAAAGACATTAAAATCACAATACTACAAATCAAAATATAAATAATCACAAATAATCACCATAAGATCAACATTAAAGGAGAAGAGTGCCTTTCAAATTCTCTATCTTTGCCGGTTGCTAGAACTCGATCATGTGGCTAGCCGATGCTACCTGGAGTTATGTCATATATTTAAGTCATTTATCTGCTCTCTTCACCACTAACATGTAAAAGAGGAGGTTTAGCGCTCACTCATGTTTACCAGAACAAAAGTCATTAGGCGTTAGCTCAGAAGCATCATTTGGATCAAGGAACCAAACACACAACTACACAGCAAACTCTGCCTCACTTTCTGTACCAGCTGTTCCTCAGGATGCACAATGTGATTCTGTATGTCACTTTAAATGGAGCGAGATGTGCTGCATTATTTACATTAGCGACCCTAACAAATGCATGTTTTTGCTTTCTAACTCTCTAACTCTTGAACTTCTAAAAGCTTCTGCAGCCAGCGTGTACAGACATAAAATGCACAGCGGTTTCTCTTCTTCCTGGACAACTGTTGAATGTAAAACTAAGAGCAAAACAGGATTTGACGTATTTTCGTATCTTTGGTTTATTTTCAGCATCGTCCGCCGTGGTGTTTCCATCTCTTGCCTTATGTTTCACAGATCTCTCCATGCTGCACCCAGCTGCACCACATCCTCCGCTCTTAGTTGGCTGCATGTTACCATGGAAGCACACAGCGAGTGTGTGGTCGGGTTGAAACTAAAATTTGTTCCGTGCATTTGAACTTGTTTCGGAGCATTTTTCCATCCTCTCAATACAAACTTTGAGAAGCTTTAGTTTTATAATTTCATATTTTGATTCTGTAGATTGTGTCTGTGTTTGGCGTGCCTTCTGTCCACACATGCTGCTCACTCACTGAACGCACAACAGGAAACACCAGTGGGTCCTGTAGACGACACAGTAATAAATCACTTACATGAACAAATGTGATATCATTGTGTGCTCCGTACGACCATGACTCCGGTGTGAAATACAAGTCTACATGCAGAGAATGAGCTCAAGCAACACACAGAAATGGTGGAATAGCAGTTCCTTTTGTCTTTGGAGCGTATGTGTACATGATGAATGGATCTATCAAAATAATGTGTAATGTTTGCATAAGTCGCTGTAGAAAATGCTGGTACAGATGAGTTATCTTTGAATTCACACCACACACACTTCTGCATCAGTCATGTCTTTAAATTGAGCAAAATGTCAAAATTTCTGTTATAAAAATGTGTGTGTACGGCTGTATGCAGTGTGAAATTCTATAGGCTTTAAAACCAGACATTTAATATAATAAAACAAGCATATCATTTCATCAATAAATGTTTATATTATATTGTATTGTTGTGGCGTGGTCCTTGCTGGTGAATGGTAGTTTTTCTAATACCTGTACTTGTAGATTCATTAAAACACAAATTCTAACACAATATATAAACTGGTTTTAAAAATTCCTTCTGAACATGTGACTGCATACTTAAGAACAATAGTTAGTGCCATTTTTCTTAACTGTGATGATGTGGAGAATTGCATATACCTGTGTGCTGTGTATGGGGCTGAGGTGGTGTTTACATGGCTGTCCTCTGCAGGTCACATCATGTTATAATCTTTGGCTACAGTGCCATGCTGGAGCACCTGCTGGGGGATCTAGAACCTCTGGAGAAGGTAGGAGTGTGTATCTACTTGTGTGTTTCTTAGTGTGTTCATTTAGAGCCAGTATTTCATTAATGATGAACTTAACAACATCAAAACTTTTCTCTTCAAACAGATAAGACTGACACACCCCAAAGTTCCACTGAATCCTGCTGTTTGGGAGAAACACACATGAAAATAGGTCGTTATTGAGATTTGTGTCTCTCATAAATTCCACAGGGTGAGCCACAATGGGAGGTGCTTTTACTCTTAATGGGCACAGTAGGACTTGTCTACACAGAGGGGGCAGTATGTGAGAGTGTGCCTCGGGAATAAAATCTGTGAACACAGACACAATTTCCTGCAAGTATTTCCAAATGAAGCATTACCTTGAAGACTACTTGTGATCAGAGCCTGTGGCTCACTGACACATCAGGACAATGAGGTTTGAAGTTTTGTTCAGCATGCTGTGCACTCACTGTTTCTGTAACATTTTACTATTACAAAACATCAGCTGATGATGGACATCACAACCAACAACATGGTGTTTATGAACCCTCCAAATACACATACACACCAGACACAGATACACAGAGCTAAAAGTGTACATTACTACGGCCCAAAATATATAGTTGATACTGGCTCATCAGAGGGTCTTTCAGGTTCTGTTGTTCTGCAGATGCTGCTGTTAAAGCCTCTCTTGTGTGGGATGCCTCGCTGCATCGTCAGTTGAGCATTTGAGAAGCTTTGTCCTTGAGAAACTCACAAAGTAAAAGTAAGAGCCCTGCAGATTTACTGCCCAACTCATGAGCTTTAATCTGACAAGTTTTATTACCCAGCATGCCGTGTTCTTCACAGGTGGCACCAGTTAAACCTTTTGTTTGGAGTAGGTTTCTCTGCACATACAATCAAGTTTGAGAGCTCACCATGTCCTGTGTAAGACGTAGTGCAGTGGAAACATCACACCTGAGAAACCTGAGGAGCAATTTGAGCTTTGGAGATGTAAACAGACTAATAATAAAGTGTCACTCACATGTGTGAATGAAACAAAACACAACTCCAGGTCTGTTTTTGAAGAGGAAACAGCATTACAACATGACTAAAGCTCCTCTACAGGCATATTCTGAAGTAGATGGGTTTCTTGCATTAGCTCATCACCATTATTATTTTAGTCTTCACTCCATTTGCATTGCTCTTTTCATATCAGCTGTTAAGATAAATGAGTCTCTGCAGTAGTGTGGGCTTTTTCAGACTGCACCTCCAGATATGGTGCTTCAAAGGGCACTGCTGCATTCACTGACCTCTGTTCTGTTGTATCTTAGTTTATGGTCTCTGCAGTAATATTCCAATGGTTTACCTATCTAAACTCGTAAAGCTTAAGACTCCACTACTTTTTATCTTTTGTTCAGCGGAAATGGGCAATTCCAGGGTTGAAATGATCCAGTGTGAGAGAAGAACTCCAGGTCTGTTTGTGATGAGGAAACTACATCATAACATAGATCAGAAAATAGCATAATATGGACACATTTTTTACTTAATAGAAAACTACTACTTCTATTTCAAGAGGATACAATACACAACACCTCCACACCTTTCATATCACTTTGTCTTATATATACACTGTACTCTGAGGTCGTGGTCCTTCCTAGCAGAGTTGGGATGAGTAGCCAAAAGTTGCACTCATGTAACAGTAATGCTACTTCAAAATAATATTACTGAAGTGGAAATACAATGTAGTGCTCCAAGAAATGACTCAAATAAAAGTAAAAAAATACGGGTGACGACTTAAGTAAAGAGCAACTACCGTAAATTTCGGATTATAAGCCGCTACTTTTTTTCCACGCTTTGAACCCTGCGGCTTTTACAGCAGTGCGGCTTATATATGGAATTTTACTGGATAACGGCCCCTGGGGGGCGCTCTCTAGCTGTAAACGTAAAAGTGAGACAGACGTGGGGAAAGATTCTGCTCTGAAGAATTCACTAGTTTTGATTTTGAACGATCATTTTGCGCATCATGAAATGGATATGATGCAGTTTTTAAGATAAAGAAACAGAAAGGAAACAGAGCAGGGGTCGGCCTTTAACACGCAAAGAGCCATTTGGACCCACTTTCCACATAAAATAAAACACTGGGAGCCGCAAATACTTTTTGACATCTAAAATGAAGATAACACTGTATAATAACAATAATGTAACGGAATAATGTAGGTTTTACTTTCACGGACAAGCCTTCTACACGTGGCAGATAAATATGGCAAAAACAACTTAAGTGCATTAAAAAAATACAACTCATCAAACCGCTGCATCATGCATCGCGCTGATTATGTGATTATGTCTACTCTACTCCGCAGTTTCTTTAAAAAAACAACAACAAAAAAACTCCAAAGGTGTATCGTTTAATCCCAGGTGCTTATTCTCCATGTGCCAAAGCAGTTTTGAAGGTTTCATTGCCTTATTTGCTTTTCCCGTATGTTACGCAGAGCGGACTCTGTGCGTGAGAGTCACCTGTAGCGACAAACCCAGATTTTAAGTAGGTATTGTCTGTTAAATTTATCTTTCTTTTTCTTGGAGGTCGTAGTCTCCTCTTCTGGCTCCTCAGTTGTCCTTTTCCCCTTTGTTAAAAAGATCTCCAAAGACTTTTGTTTTGGCTCATTTTCACTCGCTTGTGGCTCTACTTTTGTGCGTCGTGTCTGATGTGTTATACGTGAAACGTCACCGCGGAGACAAGAGCAGATAATATACTTGCTACTACAACAAATAGATTTCTGTGGCGATTTCCAGCAGGATTTTCATGATACATCTACAGACGAGCTTATTAGTGTGTCATTAGGGACGGGCCAAAGTTGCTCCTGACCCCTGTGCGCACAGCGTCTGAAAATCAGGGCTCTTTACGCAGGACTGTGAGCTGTGTCTGTGTCAGTTCCCAAGCCACGCAGAGCCGCAGTATGAGGCGGAAAGAGGCGCATACGGCTCCGGAGCCGCGAGTTGCCGACCCCTGAAATAGAGCCACTGCACGTAAGCTCGACATCAATGAATCCAACTTGGTCAATGTAAAAAGACGACAAAAGTTTTCAGAGGAAATAAAAGCAGATTTTCCGTGTTGGTGCAGCTTTATTTTCTAAACCTGCAGATGTGTTCATCCCGTGTTGTTGTCGTGTTGGTGCCAATTTTCAGGCACAGTTTAAAAAAAAGCGTGTCGGTGCAGCGTCTTTCTGTGTAAATATCTCATGTTACAATATGAAAACCTGCGGCTTTTATTCAGGTGCGGCTTATATATGTACAAAATTGATTTTCTCTTCAAATTTAGCTGGTGCGGCTTATATCAAGGTGCGCTCTGTAGTCCGAAATTTACGGTATTAGGACATAACATCTGATTTATAATTTCAAGTTCATGTAATTTGAAGAATCTGGTGTTTTGAGAGGATAGACAGAAAAATAAAAAAAATAAAATCATATCTGAAGGAGCAGAGCAAGAAACACCAAACTCAATTTTAGATATATTGGTGGGTCTCCCGTTTCCCCCATCAAACCCAAACATGCAACGATAGGTACAATCCTGTAGCAAAGGTAGTTCTGACCAAACTAGCAACAAGGTCATGGAGATGGGCCCCTGGTCCACTGCTCCTGATGAGGTGTCCCAGAGACACTGAAGAATGGGTCAAATACAGATGACAGATTTCTACAAATAATATATCACACGTCCCTACTCTATGGTCTGTAGTGTATGTTGATCAGGCCTAATTTGCAAATCCAGGAGCTAAACATATAAAGACTATTCTTTAATATAACATTAGACTGGACAGACTGATGTCAGGTTGAGTCTGTGTGGTCTCTTCATAAAAAGGCCTGTTCTGCAGTGGGTAAATGTGGGGGTTTATTTTGACCATAGGGAGTCTCCAGGTGAGTGGGCCATGAGCCGTGCCATAGACTGTATGGGCCAAATTTCCCTCACCCCAGATGAACAGAGTTTAGTGATCTGCTCATTGATACTGCACAAGTGTGCCATGTTTTTCAGTTCCCTGTGATATTTTTAGGCCCGAGGCCCTACAGGGCGTAGGGCCTATTGCTTCCGCAACGATGAGTGCATGGGCGAAGCCCATGCACTCATCGTTGCAGACTGTCTTCACGAAGTTGCGCGCGAAGCACAGACTCCTGTGTCCTAGCAACCCATGCCGTAGGCATGGGACATGCATATTTGTTCTTGCTAGCATGTCAGCGTCAACATTGAGTCAATGGGCAGCGTGAAGCGCTCATGTCCCCAAACACACTCCTGGCATCGAGCCCTATCCAAGCCCCCATGCCGCAGGCATGGGCCAACGCGCTCGTCATTCGCCATTGACCCCACGGTGACGTGGGGAAAGTCGAGAGCTTTCAAAAAACGTATAATATGTGTTTCTAATGTTATCGGATATATTGTTTTTGCTAAAATTATTATTTATTTTTTTTTATTGTTTTTATTTCTTTCTTCTGCTAATTTGACCCCCTGAACATATTCAAAAACTCACCAAATTTTGCCCAAAATTCAGGTCTGCCGAAAAATGTATTTTTTTATGTGGTGCATGATTGGGCATAAAAAAAATGGCGCGACAGCGCCCCCCCGTAAAAGTCAAAATACATTGCGTCAATGGGAGACGTCACGACGTCAAGTTTGGCGTAGAGCCAGAAATTCGGTACACACATTCTTCAAGTGATGCCACACAAAAAATATTATTATGGCCACGCCCTCTGACGCACCGGAAGTCGGCCATCTTGGATTGAAAATTCCAAAATGCCGAGTCAGCGTTTTCGCTGACCTCGCATTTTCGTCAACTCCTCTGAAGGCGCTTCATCTGCAGGGCTGAAAATCACTGTACATCATCTAGACAAGTGGGGCATCAAAAGTTATCCAATTCATGATGATCCCTTTTACGGTTTCCATGCGGCGGAGCCGCAAAATTCCATCGGAATTTTTGCAATTTTCAAAAGACAAAATTTGCTCCCGTTTGCGCAAGCAAAGTCTGATTTGGCTCAAATTCGAATCAGTTATAAAACTTTTGGGCCTAAAGCTACTCATTATAATAGAAACTAAACTGCCGCGATAGCGCCCCCTACAGAACATCTAATATATTTGTATGGAAGGCCAAAAATTTAGTTTTCCCAAATGTTACCAAATTTGACACAAAATTCCATTGGGTCATCCCAATCAATAAAGTCAATCAGACCTATGTTGTCTTTTGCACCGTGTTGCCATGGCGATGCGCCAAACTGCCAATGTTATCCTAATGGGAAATCTCTAAATTTTTCCCATTCATGGGAAAAATATTAGTTTCATGGAATAATGTGAAATTTGGCACAATGACTCTTCATGTCATCCTGATCAAAAAAGTCAATCAGACCCAAGTCATATTTTTCACTGGGTTGCCATGGCGATGCGCGAAAGCGCCCATGTTATCCTAATGGGAAAATTTCAACATTTTCGTACATTTCAAAGTCTTATAACGACTTATTTTCGTCAACGACGAACATAAAATTTAGCACAGTGATTCTTCAGGTCGTCCCCGTCAAAAAAGTCCGGGGGGCCAATTTTGTATTTTGCACGGTGTTGCCATGGCGATGCCTGGAAAAAACAAATTTTGCCATTTTGTGCAGCAGCACTTCCAGAATCAGAATCAGAATCAGAAGACTTTTATTGCCATAGTCTGTGAACACAGTTCACAAACTAGGAACTTGATATGGTGAAAAAGTGCAACATAAACACACTGAAGAAATACAAATACAATTAAAGCCGCAAGCGGCATCGAACGGCCCTCGCGGGCCGTGCTTCGCACTAGGCCGACCCGCACTCCCTGTGGGTGGCGCTGACGCGCCACTTGTCCCTTTTTTATTGCGGCTTTGGACTCCGTTTGGCACCAAACAAGTGAAAAGACATCGGAAGTGCTGATGCACAAAATGGCAAAATTTGGGTTTTTCCAGGCATCGCTATGGCAACACCATGCAAAATACAAACTTGGCCCCCCGGACTTTTTTGACGGGGACAACCTGAAGAATCACTGTGCCAAATTTTATGTCCGTCGTTGACGGTAATATGTCATTATAACACTTTGAAATGTACGAAAATTTGGAAATTTTCCCATTAGGATAACATGGGCGCTCTCGCGCATCGCCATGGCAACCCAGTGAAAAATATGACATGGGTCTGATTGACTTTTTTGATCAGGATAACATGAAGAGTCATGGTGTCAAATTTCACATTATTCCATGAAACTAATATTTTTCCCATGAATGGGAAAAATTGTGAGGTTTCCCATTAGGATAACATTGGCAGTTTGGCGCATCGCCATGGCAACACGGTGCAAAAGACGACATAGGTCTGATTGACTTTATTGATTGGGATGACCCAATGGAATTTTGTGTCAAATTTGGTAACATTCGCGAAAACTAAATTTTCGGCCTTCCATACAAATTTATTAGATGTTCCGTAGGGGGCGCTATCGCGCCAATTTAGTTTCTATCACAATGAGTAACTTTAGGCCCAAAAGGTTTACAACTGATTCGAATTTGAGCCAAATCGGACTTTGCATGCGCAAACGGGAGCAAATTTTGAAATTTGAAAATTGCAAAAATTCCGATGGAATTTTGCGGCTTCGCCGCACGGAAACCGTAAAAGGGATCATCATGAATTGGATAACTTTTGATGCCCCACTTGTCTAGATGATGTACAGTGATTTTCAGCCCAGCTGGTGAAGCGCCTTCAGAGGAGTTGACAAAAATGCGAGGTCAGCGAAAACGCTGACTCGGCATTTTGGAATTTTCAATCCAAGATGGCCGACTTCCGGTGCGTCCGAGGGCGTGGCCATAATAATCTTTTTTGTTTGGCATCACTTGAAGAATGCGTGTACCAAATTTCGTGGCTCTACGCCAAAGTTGACGTCGGGACGTCTCCCATTGACGCAATGTATTTTGACTTTTGCAGGGGGCGCTGTCGCGCCATTTTTTTATGCCCAATGATGCACCACATAAAAAAATAAATTTTTCGCCAGACCTGAATTTTGGGCAAAATTTGGTGAGTTTTTGAATATGTTCAGGGGGTCAAATTACTGCTCAAAGAGCAGAAGAAGAAATAAAAATAATTAAAGCCGCAAGCGGCATCGAACGGCCCTCGCGGGCCGTGCTTCGCACTAGGCCGGCCCCGCACTCCCTGTGGGCGGCGCTAACGCGCCACTTGTCCCTTTTTTATTGCAGCTTTGGGCTGCACTTGTCACCAAACAAGTCAAAACACATTGGAAGTGCTGATGCACAAAATGGCAAAATTTGGTTTTTCCAGGCATCGCCATGGCAACACCGTGCAAAATACAAAATTGGCCCCCTGGACTTTTTTGACGGGGACGACCTGAAGAATCACTGTGCCAAATTTTATGTTCGTCGTTGACGAAAATAAGTCGTTATAAGACTTTGAAATGTACGAAAATTTGGAAATTTTCCCATTAGGATAACATGGGTGCTTTCGCGCATCACCATGGCAACCCAGTGAAAAATATGACTTGGGTCTGATTGACTTTTTTGATTAGGATGGCATGAAGAGTTATGGTGCCAAATTTCACATTATTCCATGAAACTAATATTTTTCCCATGAATGGGAAAAATTTGGACATTTCCCATTAGGATAACATTGGCAATTTGGCGCATCGCCATGGCAACACGGAGCAATAAAACACATAAGTCTGATTGACTTTATTGATTGTGATGACCCAATGGAATTTTGTGTCAAATTTGGTAACATTTGGGAAAACTAAATTTTCGGCCTTCCATACAAATATATTAGATGTTCTGTAGGGGGCGCTATCACGCCAATTTAGTTTCAATCATAATGAGTAGCTTTAGGCCTGAAAGTTTTACAACTGATTCGAATTTGAGCAAAATCGGACTTTGCATGCGCAAACGGGAGCAAATTTTGACTTTTGAAAATTGCAAAAATTCCGATGGAATTTTGCGGCTTCGCCGCACGGAAACCATAAAAGGGATCATCATGAATTGGATAACTTTTGATGCTCCACTTGTCAAATGATGTACAGTGAATTTCAGCCCTACCGGTGAAGCCCCCTCAGAGGAGTTGATTAAAATGTGACGTCAGCGAAAACGCTGACTCGCCATTTTGGAATTTTCAATCCAAGAGGGCCGACTTCTGGTTTGTCAGGGGGCGTGGCCATAATAATATTTTTTGTTTGGCATCACTTGAAGAATGCGTGTGCTGAATTTCGTGGGTCTACGGCAAAGTTGACATCGGGACGTCTCCCATTGACGCAATGTATATTGACTTTTGCAGGGGGCGCTGTCGCGCCATTTTTTTATGCCCAATTATGCAACACATAAAAAAATAAATTTTTTGACAGACCTGAGTTCTGGACAAAATTTGGTGAGTTTTTGAATATGAGGGGGTCAAATTCCTGCTCAAAGAGCAGAAAGAAGAAGAAGTTAAACCCGCAAGCGGCATCGAACGGCCCTCGCGGGCCGTGCTTCGCACTCGGCCGACCCGGCACTCCCTGTGGGTGGCGCTGACGCGCCACTTGTCCCTTTTATATTGCAGCTTTGGGCTGCACTTGTCACCAAACAAGTTAAAACACATTGGAAGTGCTGATGTACAAAATGCAAAAACATGGGTTTTCCAGGCATCGCCATGGATACACCGTGCAAAATACAAACTTGGCCCCTCAGACTTTTTTGTCGGGGACGACCTGAAGAATCACTGTGCCAAATTTTATGTTCGTGGATGACGATAATAAGTCGTTATTAGACTTTGAAATGTACGAAAATTTGGAAATTTTCCCATTAGGATAACATGGGCGCTTTCGCGCATCGCCATGGCAACCCAGTGAAAAATATGACTTGGGTCTGATTGACTTTTTTGATCAGGATGACATGAAGAGTCATGGTGCCAAATTTCACATTATTCCATCAAACTAATATTATTCCCATGAATGGGAAAAATTGGGAGGTTTCCCATTAGGATAACATTGGCAGTTTGGCGCATCGCCATGGCAACACGGTGCAAAAGACGACATAGGTCTGATTGACTTTATTGATTGGGATGACCCAATGGAATTTTGTGTCAAATTTGGTAACATTTGGGAAAACTAAATTTTCGGACCTCCATACAAATATATTAGATGTTCTGTAGGGGGCGCTATCGCGCCAATTTAGTTTCTGTCATAATCAGTGGCTTTAGGCCGGAAAGTTTTACAACTGATTTGAATTTGAGCAATATCAGACTTTGCATGCGTAAACAGGAGCAAATTTTGACTTTTGAAAATTGCAAAAATTCCGATGGAATTTTGCGGCTTCGCCGCACGGAAACCATAATAGGGATCATCATAAATTGGATAACTTTTGATGCCCCAGTTGTCTAGATGATGTACAGTGAATTTCAGCCCTGAAGGTGAAGCGCCTTCAGAGGAGTTGACGAAAATGTGACGTCAGCGAAAACGCTGACTTTGCATTTTGGAATTTTCAATCCAAGATGGCCGACTTCGGATGCGTCAGAGGGCGTGGCTATAATAATATTTTTTGTTTGGCATCACTTGAAGAATGTGTGTACCGAATTTCGTGGCTCTACGCCAAACTTGACGTCGCGACGTCTCCCATTGACGCAATGTATTTTGACTTTTGCAGGGGGCGCTGTCGCGCCATTTTTTTATGCCCAATGATGCACCACATAAAAAAATTAATTTTTCGCCAGACCTGAATTTTGGGCAAAATTTGGTGAGTTTTTGAAAATGTTCAGGGGGTCAAATTACTGCTCAAAGAGCAGAAGAATAAAAAAAATAATAATAAAAATAATAATATTTTTAGCAAAAACAATATATCCGAAAACATTAGAATGACATATTAAAGCCGCAAGCGGCATCGAACGGCCCTCGCGGGCCGTGCTTCGCACTAGGCCGGCCCCGCACTCCTTGTGGGTGGCGCTGACGCGCCACTTGTCCCTTTTTTATTGCGGCTTTGGGCTGCACTTGTCACCAAACAAGTCAAAACACACTGGAAGTGCTGATGCACAAAATGGCTAAATTTGGGTTTTTCCAGGCATCGCCATGGCAACACCGTGCAAAATACAAACTTGGCCCCCCGGACTTTTTTGTCGGGGACGACCTGAAGAATCACTGTGCCAAATTTTATGTCCGTCTTTGACGGTAATAAGTTGTTATAAGACTTTGAAATGGACGACAATTTGGAAATTTTCCCATTAGGATAACATGGGCGCTCTCGCGCATCGCCATGGCAACCCAGTGAAAAATATGACATGGGTCTGATTGACTTTTTTAATCAGGATGACATGAAGAGTCATGGTGCCAAATTTCACATTATTCCATGAAACTAATATTTTTCCCATGAATGGGAAAAATTGTGAGGTTTCCCATTAGGATAACATTGGCAGTTTGGCGCATCGCCATGGCAACACGGTGAAAAAGACGACATAGGTCTGATTGACTTTATTGATTGGGATGACCCAATGGAATTTTGTGTCAAATTTGGTAACATTTGGGAAAACTACATTTTCAGCCTTCCATACAAATGTATTAGATGTTCTGTAGGGGGCGCTATCGCGCCAATTTAGTTTCTATCATAATGAGTAGCTTTAGGCCCAAAAGTTTTACAACTGATTCGAATTTGAGCCAAATCAGACTTTGCATGCGCAAACGGGAGCAAATTTTGACTTTTGAAAATTGCAAAAATTCCGATGGAAATTTGCGGCTTCGCCGCACGGAAACCGCAAAAGGGATCATCATAAATTGGATAACTTTTGATGCCCCACTTGTCTAGATGATGTACAGTGAATTTCAGCCCTGCAGGTGAAGCGCCTTCAGAGGAGTTGACGAAAATGCGAGGTCAGCGAAAACGCTGACTCGGCATTTTGGAATTTTCAATCCAAGATGGCCGACTTCCGGTGCGTCAGAGGGCGTGGCCATAATAACATTTTTTGTTTGGCATCACTTGAAGAATGCGTGTACCGAATTTCGTGGCTCTACGGCAAAGTTGACGTCGGGACGTCTCCCATTGACGCAATGTATTTTGACTTTTGCAGGGGGCGCTGTCGCGCCATTTTTTTATGCCCAATGATGCACCACATAAAAAAATAAATTTTTCGCCAGACCTGAATTTTGGGCAAAATTTGGTGAGTTTTTGAAAATGTTCAGGGGGTCAAATTCCTGCTCAAAGTGCAGAAGAAAGAAGAAAAAAAAAAAATAATTAAAGCCGCAAGCGGCATCGAACGGCCCTCGCGGGCCGTGCTTCGCACTCGGCCGACCCGGCACTCCCTGTGGGTGGCGCTGACGCGCCACTTGTCCCTTTTTTATTGCGGCTTTGGGCTGCACTTGTCACCAAACAAGTCAAAACACATTGGAAGTGCTGATGCACAAAATGCAAAAACATGGGTTATGCAGGCATCGCCATGGCAACACCGTGCAAAATACAAACTTGGCCCCCTGGACTTTTTTGTCGGGGACGACCTGAAGAATCACTGTGCCAAATTTTATGTCCGTCGTTGACGGTAATAAGTCGTTATGAGACTTTGAAATGTACGAAAATTTGGAAATTTTCCCATTAGGATAACATAGGCGCTTTCGCGCATCGCCATGGCAACCCAGTGAAAAATATGACAAGGGTCTGATTGACTTTTTTGATCAGGATGACATGAAGAGTCATGGTGCCAAATTTCACATTATTCCATGAAACTAATATTTTTCCCATGAATGGGAAAAATTGAGAGGATTCCCATTAGGATAACATTGGCAGTTTGGCGCATCGCCATGGCAACACAGTGCAAAAGACGACATAGGTCTGATTGACTTTATTGATTGGGATGACCCAATGGAATTTTGTGTCAAATTTGGTAACATTTGGGTAAACTAAATTTTTGGCCTTCCATACAAATTTATTAGATGTTCTGTAGGGGGCGCTATCGCGCCAATTTAGTTTCTGTCATAATGAGTAGCTTTAGGCCCGAAAGTTTTACAACTGATTCGAATTTGAGCCAAATCGGACTTTGCATGCGCAAACGGGAGCAAATTTTGACTTTTGAAAATTGCAAAAATTCCGATGGAATTTTGCGGCTTCGCCGCACGGAAACCGTAATAGGGATCATCATAAATTGGATAACTTTTGATGCCCCACTTGTCTAGATGATGTACAGTGATTTTCAGCTCTGCAGGTGAAGCGCCTTCAGAGGAGTTGACGAAAATGCGACGTCAGCGAAAACGCTGACTTTGCATTTTGGAATTTTCAATCCAAGATGGCCGACTTCCGGTGCGTCAGAGGGCGTGACCATAATAATCTTTTTTTTTTGGCATCACTTGAAGAATGCGTGTACCGAATTTCGTGGCTCTACGCCAAAGTTGACGTCACGACGTCTCCCATTGACGCAATGTATTTTGACTTTTGCAGGGGGCGCTGTCGCGCCATTTTTTTATGCCCAATGATGCACCACATAAAAAAATAAATTTTTCGGCAGACCTGAATTTTGGGCAAAATTTGGTGAGTTTTTGAATATGTTCAGGGGGTCAAATTACTGCTCAAAGAGCAGAAGAATAAAAAAAATAATAATAATTAAAGCCGCAAGCGGCATCGAACGGCCCTCGCGGGCCGTGCTTCGCACTCGGCCGACCCCGCACTCCCTGTGGGTGGCGCTAACGCGCCACTTGTCCCTTTTTTATTGCGACTTTGGGCTGCACTTGTCACCAAACAAGTCAATTTGTGCTGATGCACAAAATGCAACAACATGGGTTTTCCAGGCATCGCCATGGCAACACCGTGCGAAATACAAACTTGGCCCGTTGGACTTTTTTGTCGGGGGCGACCTGAAGAATCACTGTGCCAAATTTTATGTTCGTCGTTGACGGTAATAAGTCGTTATAAGACTTTGAAATGTACGAAAATTTGGAAATTTCCCCATTAGGATAACATGGGCGCTTTCGCGCATCACCATGGCAACCCAGTGAAAAATACGACATGGGTCTGATTGACTTTTTTGATCAGGATGACATGAAGAGTCATGGTGCCAAATTTCACATTATTCCGTGAAACTAATATTTTTCCCATGAATGGGAAAAATCGGGAGGATTCCCATTAGGATAACATTGGCAGTTTGGCGCATCACCATGGCAACACGGTGCAAAAGACGACATAGGTCTAATTGACTTTATTGATTGGGATGACCCAATGGAATTGTGTGTCAAATTTGGTAACATTTGGGAAAACTAAATTTTCGGCCTTCCATACAAATTTATTACATGTTCTGTAGGGGGCGCTATCGCGCCAATTTAGTTTCTATCATAATGAGTAGCTTTAGGCCCGAAAGTTTTACAACTGATTCGAATTTGAGCGAAATCGGACTTTCCATGCGCAAACTGGAGCAAATTTTGACTTTTGAAAATTGCAAAAATTCCGATGGAATTTTGCGGCTTCGCCGCACGGAAACCGTAAAAGGGATCATCATAAATTGGATAACTTTTGATGCCCCACTTGTCTAGATGATGTACAGTGATTTTCAGCCCTGCAGGTGAAGCGCCTTCAGAGGAGTTGACGAAAATGCGAGGTCAGCGAAAACGCTGACTTTGCATTTTGGAATTTTCAATCCAAGATGGCCGACTTCCGGTGCGTCCGAGGGCGTGGCCATAATAATCTTTTTTGTTTGGCATCACTTGAAGAATGCGTGTACCGAATTTCGTGGCTCTATGGCAAAGTTGACGTCGGGACGTCTCCCATTGACGCAATGTATTTTGACTTTTGCAGGGGGCGCTGTCGCGCCATTTTTTTATGCCCAATGATGCACCACATAAAAAAATAAATTTTTCGCCAGACCTGAATTTTGGGCAAAATTTGGTGAGTTTTTGAAAATGTTCAGGGGGTCAAATTACTGCTCAAAGAGCAGAAGAATAAAAAAAAAAAAAATAATAATATTTTTAGCAAAAACAATATATCCGAAAACATTACAATGGCATATTATACGTTTTTTGAAAGCTCTCAACTTTCCCCACGTCACCGTGGGGTCAATGGCGAATGACGAGCGCTAACGCGCTCGTCATTCGCCATGACGTCGGGGTCCGCCATTGACCTCCCATTGACTTCCATTCATTTTAGCAGTAACAAGTATGGCCCATGCCTGCGGCATGGGGGCTTGGATAGGGCTCGATGCCAGGAGTGTGTTTGGGGACATTAGCGCTTCGCGCTGCGTCAGCGTCAACATTGAGTCAATGGGCTTCGCCCATTGACTCAATGTTGACGCTGACATGCTAGCAAGAACAAATATGCATGTCCCATGCCTACGGCATGGGTTGCTAGGACACAGGAGTCTGTGCAAGGTCGCGGTGCTGCCACGAAGTTGCGCGCTTCGCGCGCAACTTCGTGAAGACAGTCTGCAACGATGAGTGCTTCGCACTCATCGTTGCGGAAGCAATAGGCCCTACGCCCTGTAGGGGCTCGGGCCTAATAATAATAATAATAATAAAAATAATAATATTTTTAGCAAAAACAATATATCCGATAACATTAGAAACACATATTATACGTTTTTTGAAAGCTCTCGACCTTCCCCACGTCACCGTGGGGTCAATGGCGAATGACGAGCGCTAACGCGCTCGTCATTCGCCATGGCGTCGGGGTCCGCCATTGACCTCCCATTGACTTCCATTCATTTTAGCAGTTACAAGTATGGCCCATGCCTGCGGCATGGGGCCTTGGATAGGGCTCGATGCCAGGAGTGTGTTTGGGGACATTAGCGCTTCGCGCTGCGTCAGCGTCAACATTGAGTCAATGGGCTTCGCCCATTGACTCAATGTTGACGCTGACATGCTAGCAAGAACAAATATGCATGTCCCATGCCTACGGCATGGGTTGCTAGGACACAGGAGTCTGTGCAGGGGGCGATGGGGGACGACGACTCCTATTGACTACTGTTAACGCATGTCAGCGTCAACATCGAGTCAATGGGCTTCGCCCATTGACTCGATGTTGACGCTGACATGCTAGCAACAACAAATATGCAAACCCATGCCTACGGCATGGGTTGCTAGGACACAGGAGTCTGTGCAAGGTCGCGGTGCTGCCACGAAGTTGCGCGCTTCGCGCGCAACTTCGTGAAGACAGTTTGCAACGATGAGTGCTTCGCACTCATCGTTGCGGAAGCAATAGGCCCTACGCCCTGTAGGGGCTCGGGCCTAATAATAATATTTTTAGCAAAAACAATATATCCGATAACATTAGAAACACATATTATACGTTTTTTGAAAGCTCTCGACCTTCCCCACGTCACCGTGGGGTCAATGGCGAATGACGAGCGCTAACGCGCTCGTCATTCGCCATGACGTCGGGGTCCGCCATTGACCTCCCATTGACTTCCATTCATTTTAGCAGTTATAAGTATGGCCCATGCCTGCGGCATGGGGGCTTGGATAGGGCTCGATGCCAGGAGTGTGTTTGGGGACATGAGCGCTTCGCGCTGCGTCAGCGTCAACATTGAGTCAATGGGCTTCGCCCATTGACTCAATGTTGACGCTAGCAAGAACAAATATGTATGTCCCATGCCTACGGCATGGGTTGCTGGGATACAGGAGTCTGTGCAGGGGGGGACGACTCCTGCTATTCACTTCTGTTGACGCATGTCAGCGTCAACATCGAGTCAATGGGCTTCGCCCATTGACTCGATGTTGACGCTGACATGCTAGCAACAACAAATATGCAAACCCATGCCTACGGCATGGGTTGCTAGGACACAGGAGTCTGTGCAAGGTCGCGGTGCTGAAGACAGTCTGCAACGATGAGTGCTTCGCACTCATCGTTGCGGAACCAATAGGCCCTACGCCCTGTAGGGGCTCGGGCCTAATAATAATAAAAATAATAATATTTTTAGCAAAAACAATATATCCAAAAACATTAGAATGACATATTATACGTTTTTTGAAAGCTCTGGACCTTCCCCACGTCACCGTGGGGTCATTGGCGAATGACGGGCGCTGACGCGCCCGTCATTCGCCATGACGTCGGGCTCCGCCATTGACCTCCCATTGACTTCCATTCATTTTAGCAGTTATAAGTATGGCCCATGCCTGCGGCATGGGGGCTTGGATAGGGCTCGATGCCAGGAGTGTGTTTGGGGACATGAGCGCTTCGCGCTGCGTCAGCGTCAACATTGAGTCAATGGGCTTTGCCCATTGACTCAATGTTGACGCTGACATGCTAGCAAGAACAAATATGCATGTCCCATGCCTACGGCATGGGTTGCTAGGACACAGGAGTCCGTGCAAGGTCGCGGTGCTGCCACGAAGTTGCGCGCGAAGCGCGCAACTTCGTGAAGACAGTCTGCAACGATGAGTGCTTCGCACTCATCGTTGCGGAAGCAATAGGCCCTACGCCCTGTAGGGGCTCGGGCCTAAATACAAATAAGGGCATGCACAAAGTTAAAAAGATATGCTTAAAAAAATCAAATGAAATACTTAAAGGGAGAAAATATGTACAATAGCAGCATCAGAACAACAGTGCAAAGTGGCTTATTAAAGTGACCGGTGTTATAAAGTGTCCAGTATAGTGCAGATATTATAAAGTGTTCGTGAGACAAACAGCAGAGGGGAAGAAACTGTTCTTATGGCGAGAGGTTCTGGTCCCAATGGACCGTAGCCTCCTGCCAGAGGGAAGTGGCTCAAATAGTCCATGTCCAGGGTGAGAGGTGTCAGCTGCTCTACGGCCTGCTCGCCCCCGAGTCCTGGAGACGTACAGGTCCTGTATAGATGGAAGGCTGCAGCCAATCACCTTCTCAGCAGAGCGCACAATGCGCTGCAGTCTCTGTCTGTCCCTGGCAGTGGCCCCAGCGAACCACACAGTGATGGAGGAGGTGAGGATGGACTCAATGATGGAAGTGTAAAACTGCACCATCATCTGGACCGGCAGCTTGCGTTTCCTCAGCTGCCGCAGGTGGAACATCCTCTGCTGGGCTTTCTTGATGAGGGAGCTGATGGTCGGCTCCCACTTGAGATCCTGGGTGATGCAGGTGCCCAGGAAGCGGAAAGAGTCCACAGTGGTGATGGGGGAGTCCGTCAGGGTGAGGGGAGGCAGGGGGGCTGTGACTTTCCTGAAGTCCACGATCATCTCCACTGTCTTCTGGGCGTTGAGCTCCAGGTTGTTGCTGCTGCACCAGGACACCAGCCGGTCCACCTCCCTCCTGTAGGCAGACTCATCGCTGTCCGAGATGAGTCCGATGAGGGTGGTGTCATCCGCAAACTTAACCAGTTTGACGGAGTCGTGGCTGGAGGTGCAGCAGTTGGTGTACAGGGAGAAGAGCAGGGGAGAAAGTACACAGCCCTGTGGAGATCCTGTGCTGATAGTCCGAGTGTCCGAGACATTCTTCCCCAGCCGCACGCGCTGTCTCCTGTCTGTCAGGAAGTCAGTGATCCACCTGCAGGTGGAGTCAGGCACGTTGAGCTGAGCGAGCTTGTCCTGGAGCAGAGCAGGGAGGATGGTGTTGAATGCAGAGCTGAAGTCCACAAACAGGATCCTGGCGTAGGTTCCCGGGGAGTCCAGATGCTGGAGGATGAAGTGAAGGGCCGATGTGTTTTGACTTGTTTGGTGACAAGTGCAGCCCAAAGCCACAATAAAAAAGGGACAAGTGGCGCATTAGCGCCACCCACAGGGAGTGCCGGGTCGGCCGAGTGCGAAGCACGGCCCGCGAGGGCCGTTCGATGCCGCTTGGGGCTTTAATTCAAATTGTTCTTCGATGTAAAGTGTCTTAGAGTATCTTAAAGTGTCTTATATAAATAAAATGTATTATTATTATTATTATTAAATTACTCTTTTTTTTCAGCTCTTCTCCCTGGTATTTAACACAAGCTACACAGGATATCTTGGTGTTTTATTGTTCTTTTCCTCTGTATTGTGTTATCTATATATATGTTTTTCGTTGACTTTTATGTGAAGTTTGAGGAGTGAATACACACACGTCAGTAAGTGATCATGGACGCGCTTCCGGCTTCATCGACTCTGGCTTCAATTCACTTTCTATTGTAAAACTGTGGCCCCTCTCTGTGTCTTAAAACGTTCGTATTAACCCACTCTACATGATCCTGGTGTTTTTATTTCACTTTTGTGCAACTTGGCTCTGAATTGTGCCCTATAACCGCTCGCCTCGCACTCCGTTTGTCCTTAGTTGTTGTTTTTTTTTTTTTTTTGGAGGAGAAGAGGCAAAACGTTTTCACTCTTTACGACTTTTGTCCAGTTGACAGGATCCAGTTTTCTTCCGCGATGTCACCGATGTCACAACAATACTAAACATCATCAGGGTGGCTTTTGGCAGCAGCTCTGGACTGAGGTGAAATTACGTCCTCTCGGTGTTAAACGCGTTGTCATGCCGTCGCCCCGTGTAAATTCACAATTCCCTTTCTTCTCGTCTCACTCTGTTTCTCACATTCGGTTCACACAGCGCAGTATACGGGCCCTGTGTTATGTGGATGGACATGTGTTTAAACTGGATACTTTTGCTCCTCATCAGATCCTGCTCCCTGGACCCGCTCAGCTCTCCCACCTTCGACCCTTCTCGTCTCTCTCTTCGTCCCCTCTCAGACTCTGCTACTCACGCTCTGTCCCTGGACCACGTCAAACACCCCGCTCTCGACTCACCGATTGATCTACCGTAATTTTTGCACTTGCACTCTTGTAAATAAACACTGTTAAACCTTTCCCGAGTTCTGTCTTTTTGGTCCCTCCTGTCAGACGTTACGACAGTTTGTGATGAGGAAACAACATTAGAACATAGATCAGAAAAATACTTAATTACTTTATTATTAAGTGGACCATATTATGCTATTATCTGATTCACCTTCACAAGAACGATTAGGCTGAGTTCAGACCAGGAATTTCCCACTTCTACTAAACTAAAGGTAAAATGTAGCTGTTAACTTAAAAACTACCACTACCTGACATCACAAGGTGGAACAGAGAGACACTTTTACATCAGAAATGTTCAAGACATAAATGAAGACAGAAAAATACAGTTACGATGTTTTGTAAACAGGTTTATTTTGTAATTGCGTTGTTTACTGTGGCTCGTTGGGACTGGGGGATTGAGGGAACGGGTCAAAAACAGTTGAGGAACACTCACCCGGGCCGGGGCTGATGGACTTCCTTCACCCCAGACACTTCCTCTAGCTCCTCCGGGATACAATCGGACTTGAGAGCAGGAGCATAGATTCAGAGGTAAATGGAGAGCTTTTCTTTTTGCCACTGCCATTATAACGTCTCAGGTATTTGCAGCGTCCTCTTAACTGCTCTGTGGATGACTGGCCCTAAAGACGAATGTGTTCCCCCAAATCCCAGTTGCTGGTTCAGTTTTTGAACCTAAAGCTGGTGCCTCCTCCACCTCACCATCCAGCTCTGATCTACTAGACCTTGGTTTAGATCTCTCAGTCCATCGGTCTCTTGATTCAGGGCGTTTCTCTTCATCTCCTCCAAGTCTCTGTTGTGCACTTTGACGTACAGCTCCTCCAACTCCGTCTGCAACTTCTCATTTTGACTCTGCATGAATTCGTTGTCGTCCTCTGCAGTTTTGATCTCTTCCAGTAGGGGTTGGTGTTTGCTTTTCTCTTTTGTCAACCTAGCGACTTCCTTCTTCAACTTTGTATTTCTTTGTGCCAGTGACTTTTTCTCCACTTTTAGCGCTTCCAGATTGACTTTTAGCAACTCCTTGCTTGTGATTTCCTCATTTAAAGACTGGACTGTTTCGTGCCAGAAGCAGTTTTCCTCTCTCAAATCATCCAGGTTGAATTTGAGGTTGTCAAGCTCCTCCTCAACATCTTTCAGACACTGGAGTTTTTTGTAAAGTTCTAGTCTCTTTTCCTGCAATTTCTTAGTATTCGCTTCAACCTCGGCATCTTGCTTCTTTATTTGTTCGTAACTGTCCAGCGTGGCAACCTGTTTTGCTATTTTGTGCTCAGACATGGTCACTTGTTGTTGCAGGTTGCTATTTATTCTCTTTTTCTCTTCAATCTTCAGGGCTTTTTGCTTGTACTTAAACGCCTTTGCCTTTTCTGCATCATAGACTTTCGTCAGCTCCTTGCGTTTGTCCGTCAACTTCTTGTTTTGGATTTCCAAGACGTTTTTAGACAGTTTCAATGCGTCAAGTTTGGTTTTCCAGCCTTGTTCTTGAGCTACTTCCTTGGTAATGTTCCAGATTTCTTCTTGAAGATTTTGGTTTTCCTGAAGCAGCGTTTCTTTGGTGGCTGCCAACTCAAGATAGCGCTCTTTGACACAAGCAGTTTGCACCAGTTTGGACTTCTGGTCTGAAAACTCATCTTGTAGCTTGTTTTTCTGTTGTTCCAAAACTGCCAGCTCCTTCTGAAGATGTTCAATTTGTTCCTCCATAGACGCCTCCTCCTCTGCTCTCTTGCGTAGTTCCTGGAGTTCATCTCGAAGGGCTCGGTTTTCTTGCGTTGCCGTCAGAAGAGCAGATTTGAGCGAGGTAAATCTCTTCTTTACCTCACTTGTCTCCAGCTCAGTCTTCAGTTGGACGATTTGCTGATGCAATAAATTATTACAAAGCAAAGCTGTGTCTAGTCCTTCTGATAAGACCTCGCCAGCGTCCAATAAGTTGTTCTCATACTGATTGAAAATCTCACTGACTAACTGACCGCCACCCTTTTTCAAGTCGGACGGGTCATATTCTTCGTTTTTTAAGTTTAGACTCATTTTGCCAAAGTTTTGCTCTGAATGTCACTGACTGCTGCTGTGCTCGTACAATAGTACTCAAATGATGAACTAAAGCAGATTATTGACTATGGGTACTTACTACTGGTCGGAATTGTTTGTGATGTCACAAAGCTAAAGAGTTTCCGAGCAACGCAGTTCTGTTGCTAGGTTACAGATGATATCACCGTATTCTACAGGCCAATGATATTTAATACAGATGGGGATAGATAAAATTAATATTGTTAAAATTTAGATTTCTGTTGTAATAGAGTGAGTTCTTGGGTCTGATCACTCATAAAAATGATCAGCTTCAACAGTTGTAAATTTACCTTTAAGATATTTCATGGTAAAGTACAATGTAATCAACGAGGAAAACTGTCTCTTGTCCCCGTCTGGGAGTATGACATAATCACTTTCTTGAATCTGAAAACACTTTATAAAGATGAAAGTCACTTCGTACATCCCAATAGGTAAAATAAATATTTATGCAGATATTTTGCATATGTTTGTATTTAATATTTACCTTCAACTCGGCGTGTTTTGTTTTGTTGAGTTCAAAACGTTCAAAATGTGTTGATTACATAAATAAAATGTAATTATCTCTGTAGCACTTCATGGATTTCATAAGCAACACACTATAGTTGTTTATACAAAGTGTGAAAAGGTGGAAAAACAATATACACAGTGTTATTTTCATTTTAGATGTCAAAGTGTTTGCAGCTCCCAGTGTTTTCTTTTCCGTGGAATCCAGGTCCAAATTTCTCAGCGAATTAAGTTCAAAGTTCTTCTTATCACTTTCAAAGCTCTCCATAACCTGCCCCCCTCCTCACAGATCTGCTCCATCACCACATTCCCTCTCGCTCCCTCCGCTCCTCAAACGCAAACCTCCTGTCCCTCCCCTGTAGGACCGAGCTCCGAACCTGCGGAGAACCTGGGGAGACAGAGCCTTCTCCATCCCCCACCCTCTGGAACACTCCACCACAACAACTCCGAGACTGCACCGACCTTTTATTTATTTTTATTTTTTTATTTTATTATTTGTCTTGGGCAAATGGACATCTTTTCTCTTTGCATAGCCTAGGCAGCCACAATCGATATCAATCAACACAATGATACAAGAGACAAGGAAAAATAAACAAAAACAGACAAGCAAAACACACACACACACACACACACACACACAAAAAAGAGTATCTCTGATTGCCCAAAAAGGAGTGTGAAGAAGAAAACTTATTTATCCCACCCCCTCAGACCTCAGCACCTTCAAAAAACACCTAAAGACTCACCTGTTCAAAGCTGCTTTTAATCTTTAATTATTATGAGTTTTGATTTTAAATGTTTGTATCTTTGTACTTTTTAGGCCCGAGCCCCTACAGGGCGTAGGGCCTATTGCTTCCGCAACGATGAGTGCGAAGCACTCATCGTTGCAGACTGTCTTCACGAAGTTGCGCGCCCAATCAATAAAGTCAATCAGACCCATGCTTTTTTTTGCACCGTGTTGCCATGGCGATGCGCCAAACTGCCAATGTTATCCTAATGGGAAACTTCCCAATTTTTCCCATTCATGGGAAAAATATTAGTTTCATGGAACAATGTGAAATTTGGCACCTTGACTCTTCATGTCATCCTGATCAAAAAAGTCAATCAGACCCATGTCATATTTTTCACTGGGTTGCCATGGCGATGCGCGAGAGCGCCCATGTTATCCTATTGGGAACATTTCCAAATTTTCGTACATTTCAAAGTCTTATAACGACTTATTACCATCAACGACGGACATAAAACTTTGGCACAGTGATTCTTCAGGTCGTCCCCGACAAGAAAGTCCGAGGGACCAAGTTTGTATTTTGCACGGTGTTGCCATGGCGATGCCTGGAAAACCCATGTTTTTGCATTTTGTGCATCAGCACTTCCAATGTGTTTTGACTTGTTTGGTGACAAGTGCAGCCCAAAGCCGCAATAAAAAAGGGACAAGTGGCGCGTCAGCGCCACCCACAGGGAGTGCCGGGTCGGCCAAGTGCGAAGCACGGCCCGTGAGGGCCGTTCGATGCCGCTTGCGGCTTTAATTTGTCTTTATTTTTTTCCTTGTAAGCAGCCATGTTTGATACAGATGGGACACAGTGACAGACCACTGATTGGCTAATCCAGCCATCAATCACATCTGTAAGAAGATTTAACAGTGACCAGACCAAATAAGAAAATAAACAAAACAATGTCTCTGGGGAAAAAATAGTGTGATTACATACATGGATAACACCAACAGATAAAAGATACAGACAGATTATGTAGATGTGCCTAAATCAGGACTAGAACTAAACCTTTGGACAGGGCAGAAATGAGCCAAAGACTAGACTGGGACAAAACCAGGACTAAACCAGGACTAAACTGTGATTTAAACAGAACTAACTCATGGACTGAGGCTGTATGTGGCCTGAGACATGGACAGGTCCTGCACCGCTGTTATTCAGACAAATACTATTTAGTCAAATACTTCCCCAGATGAGGACGCTCCATATGTTTATCTGAAAAAAATGTATCTGACTGTACACTGCCCAAATTTGAGAAAGTTCTTTAATTAATGAAAATATAAAGCATCCACATTTATCAACGTGCTTTATGCTTCAATATCGATGTACTAATGTTCAAGTTAATTAATGGTCAATGCCAATAAACTGCACACAAAGAACAACACAACAGAATACACTGATACTGGGACTCAAGGACAGGACTGTGAGCCCTGTGGCCTTCCCCCTGGAGCGCACAAAGATAACACAAACATACACACACAAACATACACACACAAACATACACACACTGATACACACGCACACACACGCACGCACATACACACACTGATACACACACACGCACACCCCCACACTGATACACACACACACACAGATACACACGCACATAAACACACTGATACACACATACACACACTGATACACACGCACATACACACACTGATACACACACACGAACACCCCCACATTGATACACACATGCACATACATACACTGATACACACGCACATACACACACTGATACACACGCACACACATACACACCCCTACACACACTGATACACACACACGCACACCCCATACACACACTTATACACACATGCACACATACACGCACATACACACTTATACACAGATGCAAACATACACGCACATACACACGCACCGCTACACACGCACATACATACACTGATACACACACACCCACGTACACACACTGGTACACACACACATGCACACACAGACACACACTGATACACACTATAAAAACTGTAAACACACACTGCATTACAGATTCAAGGTCCTGTTTGACGCCAAACATCCTTACAAAAGAAAACAAAAATGGTACAAATAAACGTATATATATTTTTTGCTTGTTTAGGCATCATCTACCTTGTTTCTCCAAACGGCAAAAAATCTAGTGCAACACGTGAGCAATTTATTTATCGCTGACAACACCAAAAGACTGAAAGATGGTGGCTGAGAAACATAAATGTGATGAGGACCTGTCAGAAGTCACAAAGAAAACGAGACAATATTTGGACAGTGACCTGAAGAATGGATTTATTGAAGGACAGGACACTTGGATCAGCGTGTCATTTGTGGTGAAAGGCTAACGACAGCATGAAGCACAGCAAACAGAGACGGCATCAGGAGATAAGGCACGCAGGGACTACGGGTCACAGCCTGAATCTTTTTAGAGGACGAAGAATCTGCCGCTGTCAAGAAGAAATGGGGACATCAGAAAAGAGTTTGAAAGGGCAGAGCCTGGTTTACTCAGAGCCACAGAAGCCTCACCTGAATGCACAATGCCCAACGTCAAAGCTAAAGATCTGTGCACAATGGAGAGCAGCTGATGAAGCCTGCGTGACTAAAACTTGGGAAAATGCGTGGACTTTACGCCATTGATAAAATTACAATTGCCTCCCTCTTTGACAATTGATACTGTGCAGTTACATCATGCTGGAGCGGTTCTGCATGTATGTCTATGGTGGAATATTCAGAAGTTTCCATAGTGACACAATGCACACATTAGCAAACGCAGCCAAAAAAAAGTTTAAAGATAGTCTGCAAACACACGGTCCTGTTTAAGCTTTCTAAGATTTTATTTGCTTGTTTTATTTGATTTTATTGTTTTATTGGTAATTGTTTTATTGCTTTTCTAAACATATTTATTATTTAAATTTTGCTATTTGGTTTTAGTCTAAATGTTGATTTATTTAACTAGTTTTTATTTATAATGTATTTGTGCAGCACTTTGAAAACTTCATTTGTTTGTGAAATGTGCTACATAAATAAAGTGGATTGGATTGGAAGCTTGTGATTTTCAAAAAAAAGGTGAACGTGACTAACTGAAAAAGTATTGGCTAATGCTAACTAGCTTGTGACTGTAATGTTATTTGAGGGGGACTTGTTTAACAGCACAAATCAGCTCACCTGTTGTAGTTCCAGCTAAGTCAGTTCTTCATGGTCAAAGGTAAATTAACATCTAATAAAGCCTCAGACAGAGTAATGCCTACAGTTAGCATCGCAAACCTGTGGAATGTTGATGACATGAACTGCAAAGTATCAATACTGTGAAAGACGGATTCAATAAAATGGGTTCAGATTGTCAAACCAGCTGCTACTACTTCTGGACATAGCTCACCTGCTAGCCATCATACTTCATATAGAAAGTGAGCATGGGTGCGCTTCTGACTCCAATTCACTTTCTATTGAAAAACTGTCACCTCTGTTGCTTGCAAACTCATCATTTTGGTCTTAAATGTTCATATTAACCCGCTCTACATGATCATGTGAGTTTCTTTTCGCTATGTTGTTCGTAAATCAAGATATGAACATTAATAACAGACCAATGAGCTGCCTTCTTTCGCTAAGGTTGCTCCTGCCAGCGTTACCAACAAGCTGACTGACAGTAGTGCGGGCATGAAGGGGCGTTACCTTCAACACCCTTGCTACTGATTGGCTCTTTGGTTGCTATGATACCGGATTTTCCACTTCACGCTTCACTAACAAGCAAAACAAATGTGCAGCAGAACAATTCTCAGAAGATCTTAGCCACACCCTGACAGCACTTAAAATCGTTTATGAAAGCTTGCCCTTGTACTAAGAGATTTGCCCAGATGTGTGAAGATGAAGCACATCAAACTTTGCTGCTTCACACCCAAGTACGATGGCTGTCAAGGGGTTTGCGAACTGGAATGCAGGGTCGCTAAAATGTCCTAAGGGAATGTGCAATATTTCCCACTGCTACTGAACCGGTGTGGTGGTACATGCACACACTTGTTTGCACCACTGACTTTTGCCGAGGTCTCTCCCGCTAGCATTAGCAACAGGTTTGATTGTTTGACTTCAGATGTCAAGCTTCGCAGTAGTGTGTTCTGGAAGTTCTCATCTAAACTTTTGACTGATGGCTAAAGCAGCTCTAGCGCTGACTGGCCATCTGACAGAAGTGCTTGTTTTTGCTGCTGTCTCTGTGGAGCTGCAAGTGGAGGCAGTGATGGACTTTATTAATTAAGGAGGGAATGATTTGTTTTATCGGCACTTTTCTTAGATTCTACCTTTGTACGATGAGAAGACATCTGTCGAGAGGCAGAGAGGCAAATTGTTTAGAAAATTTAAGGTTTTCCCATTTTAAATTAGACCCACTATCTGTCCTGGATTCATCTTGGCTTCAGGTTTAGTCCCAACTTGGTTTTGTTCTGATTTAGTTCCAGATTTTGCTTCTGCAATGTCACAAGATTTATTTCCATCCAGTGTAGGTTCTTTGAGGATATGGAGGACCAGAGTAGACGAGAAAAAGAACCATCTCATGAGGTGGATTGGCCTGGTCATTTTGTTGGTCAGGTGAAAGGGGCAGCCTTTTCTGCTTGTTTCCTGTTTTTAACTGCAAAATGTCAATAACAGTAATAGAATATATAATAAATTACAAGAAAAAATTGAATTATTGGGAGTAGAAAACATAGAAATACTGGCTATAGTGTGTACTGATTACTTATTACTAATGTGGGTGTAAAAAGGGCAAGAGGAATGACACGATATTGTTCCTCAAAATATGAATCATCGTTCTTTATGTTTTCTCTATATGCTCTATAGCAGTGTTCCCCAACCACCGGGCCGGGGACCGGTACCGGTCTGTTACGCCTTTGCTACCGGGCCACACAAAAACAGTAAATAATTTATCAGTGACAGCATCTTCACTGACATAACTTTCGCCCGTCCCTCATAACGCACTAATAAGCTCGTCTGTAAATATATAATGAAAATCCTGAGAGGAAATCGCCACAGAAATCTATTTGATGTAGTGGCAAGTTTATTATCTGCTCTTGTCTCCGTGATGACGTATCACGTATAACACATCAGACATGTCGCACAAAAGTAGAGCCACAAGCGAGTGAAAATGAGCCAAAACAAAAGTCTTTGGAGAGATTTTTAACAAAGGGGAAAAGGCCAACTGAGGAGCCAGAAGAGGAGACTACGACCTCCAAGAAAAAGAAAGATAAATTTAACAGACAATACCAAGAGTCCTACTTAAAATCTGGGTTTGTCGCTACAGATGACTCTCATGCACAGAGTCCGCTCTGCGCAATATGAGGGAAAAGCAAATGAGGCAATGAAACCTTCAAAACTGCTTTGGCACATGGAGAATAAACACCTGGGATTAAAAGATAAGACTTAGAGTTTTTTGAAAGAAGCAAACATGAGCAAGAAGGAAAGAAGAAAGAAGTGCAGGACTCACACTGATACAGCGGTACGGTCAGTTGTATTTTTTATGCACTTAACTTATTTTTGCCATATTTATCTGCCATGCGTAGAAGGCCGGTCCGTGAAAATAAAATCTACATTGTTTCGGTCCGTGGTGCAAAAAAGGTTGGGGACCACTGCTCTATAGAGTCTGGAGAATCCCTGATAAGCCCAGCATTTACGTTTGCCTCGGCCATGCTAACGTTCAGAACACTGTCCACATGGTATTTGCAGCAGTAGTGAATCATGATAGAGGAGGTCTTCCTAAAGCCAACAGAGGACAAATGGAGAGAGGTCGCTCAATGCTCCTAGCAAAGGGGAACTTCCCAAATTGTTGAGGAGCACTGGTGGGAAGCATGTGACTATTCAAGCTCCAACACACTCTTACAGTAAGTACTTTAGCCTTGAATTCAAATAACAGTTATACCAGAATTATGGAAAACACCACATGTTTTGCCTTTACGTAAACAAAAGTTAGTTGCAAATCAACTTACAAATTATTTAAATAAATGCTCAAATTTAAAGTCTTATCAGTTGGGTTTCAGAAAATGACTGTTACTGCAACCACAAAAGTTTTAAATGACATTCCCACCGCCCTTGATGACAAACAAGATTGTGTAGCTCTGTTTATTGATTAAACTAAAGCTTTTGATTCCAGAGATCATCAAATCCTCCTGAAGCGTCTGAAGCAGATTGGATTTAACAATGCTACATGTAAAAGTTTTCCAAAAATTATCTTTCAAACAGAACTCAGGCAGTGCTGATGGGTTTAAATGTTTTTTGTTTTTGTCAACTTTAAGCAAAGGAGTGCCCCAAGGCTCAACTTTAGGACCGTTAGTTGTTTTTGTTTTTTTTACTGTATCTATTAATTACATTGGTTGCAATTTAAGAGAAAGCTTCATACATTTATATGCAGATGATGAGGAGAGGGGACAGAGAGCTTGAGAGAGGAGGAAAGAAAGAGAGGAGGAGGAGAAGGGACAGAGAGCTGGAGAGAGGAGGAGGAGAAGGGACAGAGAGCTGGAGAGAGGAGGAGGAGAGGGGACAGAGAGTTGGAGAGAGGAGGGGGAGGAGGAGGAGAAGGGACAGAGAGAAGGAGGGGAAGGAGAGAGGACTGATAGCTGGAGAGAGGAGGAGGAGGAGAGAGAGGAAGAGAGGGAACAGAGAGTTGGAGAGAGGAGGAGAAGAGGGGACAGAGAGCTGGAGAGAGCAGCAGGAGGAGGAGGAGAGAGAGGAGGAAGAGAAATGGGGACAGAGAGCTGAAGAGAGGAGGAGGAGAGGGGTCAGAGAGCTGGAGAGAGGAGGGGGAGGAGGAGGAGAAGGGACAGAGAGAAGGAGGGGGAGGAGAGAGGACTGATAGCTGGAGAGAGGAGGAGGAGAGAGAGGAAGAGAGGGAACAGAGAGTTGGAGAGAGGAGGAGGAGAAGGGACAGAGAGCTGGAGAGAGGAGGGGGAGGAGGAGGAGAAGGGACAGAGAGAAGGAGGGGGAGGAGAGAGGACTGATAGCTGGAGAGAGGAGGAGGAGAGAGAGGAAGAGAGGGAACAGAGAGTTGGAGAGAGGAGGAGGAGGAGAAGAGGGGACAGAGCTGGAGAGAGCAGCAGGAGGAGGAGGAGAGAGGAGGAAGAGAAATGGGGACAGAGAGCTGAAGAGAAGAGGAGGAGAGGGGTCAGAGTGGGGGAGAAAGGAGGAAAGAGAGGAGGAAAAGGAAAGGGGACAGAGAGCTGAAGAGAGGAGCAGAGAAAGGAGGAAGAGATTGGAGGTGAGGGAGGAGGAAAGGGGATAGAGAGCTGGAGAGAGGAGGGAGAGGAGGAGGAAAGGGGATAGAGAGCTGGAGAGAGGAGGAGGAGGAAAGGGGACAGAGTGCTGGAGAGAGGAGGAGGAGGAAGAGGAAAGGGGAGAGAGAGCTGGAGAGGGGAGGTGGAGGAGGAGGAAAGGGGACAGAGAGCAGGAGAGAGGAGGAGGAGGAAAGGGGACAGAGTGCTGGAGAGAGGAGGAGGAGGAAGAGGAGGAACGGAAACAGAGAGCTGGAGAGAGGAGGTGGAAGAGGAGGAAAGGGGACAGAGAGCTGGAGAGAGATGTTTCATTTGTTGTGGACTTTCCGTTGTATTTTCTGTAATTGTAACTTATTGTGGATGTCCCATTAGGCTTTGACTGTATTTGATTTAAACTTCCACAAATTGTATTGTATTTGCATTAATGTTGTAATTATTTTTGTTTTGGTGGAGTTAATTTGTTTTTCTTATCATTTCATTGTTGTTCTGAACCCCGAGGGCCACCGTATTTAGGGCATATACAGCAGTTTCCACAGAGCCTGAAAAACCATTGAAAGTAGGTTGAATTAAATAGATTTAAATTAAGGCCTTTAAAAGGATTAAAAAGCATTACATTTACTTTCAAGAGACATTAAAAAAATCTTGTTCCTAGTTCACGCTTATTACCTTCAATTAAGTTAATATTGCTGTTGTAAATTTAAATGTTGCATTTATCATGACCCAGTTTTTGGCAGATAATACGCCAATCATCACCTTATGATTTTTTCCCACCAGCAGGAAGTCGTGCTCCGGGTTCTTGTGGTTGTCAGTAGGATTAGAGCGGCTAAACTTTGAAACGGTGAGATGTGCTCCTAGCCGGGCAAACAGAGTATGTGGGGCAGACAGGTGTATGCTGAGTGATGCAGAGGCACAACCTCAGGCTTGGAGCAGAAAAGCTGCCACTTCAGTTCTCTTTGAGCGTCACAGACCCAAGTGTGCCAGATCGGGCTCTGAATGTGTGAACTGTTAAATGTGCGTGGATAAAGGAGCTATCCAGGGGGCTTTGGTGTTTCATTTCCCCGTTTGATTAGCTGTGTATGTTTATATTCAATGGAAAAGTCATAGCCTTTGTTTATTTCACTATTTCATCCCTACATTAAGATACAAAGCCTGGCCAAATAAAAAAGGGATTTCACTTCTGCAGTGTCACAAGATTTATTTCCATTCAGTGTTGCATTAATTGTTCACCAAGATGTTGCATTGATGATGGTCGAGTCTGACGCTGCACAAAGCCTTCTCCAGCACATCCCAAAGATTCTCAATGGGGTTAAGGTCTGGACTCTGTAGTGGACAATCCATGTGTGAAAATGATGTCTCATGCTCCTGAACCACTCTGTCACAATTTGAGCCTGATGAATCCTGGCATTATCATCTTGGAATATGCCCAGAAATCCATTGATGGAATAACCTGGTCATTCAGTATATTCAGGTGTCAGCTGACCTCATTCTTTGAGCACAGACTGTTGCTGAACCTAGACCTGACCAACTGCAGCAACCCCAACATATTTGCTTAGTTAAATCCAGGTGGCGACCTTTTTTTTGCCCAAAGTGAATGAACATTAGGCTTTCCCCAAGGTTGCTACTGCTAGTATTAGCAACGAGGTTGTTAACCAAACCTGTTGCTAAGTGCCAGCCCCATGCCAAACCAGCGGTGTGAGCGGGAGGGGACAAGGACCTTCAACAGCCTTGCGTCTGACAAACAAAAAATCCAGGCCACAAAACTGCAGTGTGAGCGTAGCCTATGTGCTCTCCTCTCTCATCCTCCATCCATATTCTTCCCTCTCATTATCTTCACCCAAACCCATCTCCCATTCCCCTCACACATCCTCTCTTGCCTTAATAACCCCCATGCAGTCACTTTCTGTTCCCTTCGCTCTGGTTAATTTGACAATACGCTTAGCCTTTTAGCAGCAGATGTCAGATGTGCAGGAGAGATTTGGAGAGCTCTTGGGAGATGGTGACACATCCACTGTACACACCTTTAGAAGACACTCAAATGGCCCTGCAAGAGATGAATCAGATTTTTACTACAGATATTAATGTTGCCTTTTTGTGTCCAGTTTATTTGTGTATCAGTTGTTTTCCTTAAAGAGGGGATATTATGAGCTTTCTACCATGTTATAACCTTCCCTCATCAAAAACATACTTGGAGGGGTTCTAGCCATCATGCATGCATGTTTGAATACATCTGTGATCTCTCCTGGGCTTATATGGTTTACAGTACGATCCTGTACAAAGCTGAGCCCACAAGCCTACATTACCCATGCTCCCACACAGAAATCTTCCATAAATATAGCCTTCCATAAAAGCATGATACAAACCAACTTCACAAACCTGATGCAATGTGCAGTTTCATTAGCTTAGAGCAGGCATGCCCAAACTGTGGCCCGGGGGCAAAATTCGGCCCTCAGACCAATTTTTCTTGGCCCTCAAGCTTCCAGGTGAATTGGCCCATATTAGCTTAAACAGTACTTTTTACTGTACATTTCTGAAAATCTACATTAATCAACTGTAATTGAGGATGTAAGCATGACTAAAGGTCTAGTGGTTCAGTCTAACTTGTAATAATAACGCAGATTTGAAGTATTCACTGTATTGACGACCAATCTATAGCCCTCAATTGGCCCTCAGCTTTTTCTATGTTTTCATTTGTGGCCCTTAATGAGAAAAGTTTGGACACCCCTGGCTTAGAGTATTTACAGGCAAAAATAAAAAAATCTCTGTCATTTCCTATAGAACATATGGCCTAAAGCATCTAAAATAGCACAGAGCAGACCTGACTGCACGCTCTTCACATGCCTCACAATGGTCTACAGAGCTCCTTCACCTGAGTAATCCTCCATGTTAGATGTAGACCTGATAAAAGACCAGACATTAAACTTGAAATGCAGAGTGGGTAATACTGTTACCTATCTCATTTACACAGGTAACACTTTAGTAAATCATGCTTCAAACACCACACTTTTACTAGTACTTCTAATATATTTTACTCTTGCTATTGTTTTGGTTACAGTAAGTCAACAAGTGACAAACTTTTTATGTTGACAATATGAAATGATTTGAACATTAGTGTTTTTTTCACCGCTCCTTCAGATATGATTTAGTTTAGCTCAATCTTCTGTCCATCCTTTGAAAATACCAGATTTTGTGGATAACTAGGTTATCTTTATTTTTTTCTTTTTGACTGAAAGCATGATTTTTACTTTACTCTTAAATCTTGAGTTGAATATTTTGTGTCTTAAGCATTGTGGTGAACTTGTTTCTCTGTAAGAATGCAACACATACTTATTTTAAGATGTCACTAGAACCAGCCGCTTCGGTCACATGATACTGTTATTCCTTTTCAGGTTGACAAGAGGTCTAGTAACCCATCTTTTAGTGACTGCAGGCATCTCTTAGTGACATGTTCTACCTCTCTGTACACAGCTAACTATACATCCCTTTGTGACCTTGTACGGACAGTATGTAAAATGAGTTAAGTCCTTATAAGACCTGTCTTCTTGCAGGTACCTTGAAGAGGCTTTAAGTACTGGATAACTCCTCTGAAACATAACACATGTGCCTGCTGTCTGTAACTTCATTCATCTGATCAGATAAACTAGTAGTTTCTCCAAATAGGAAAAAAATTAACTCATCAAAAACAAACTCTGAATCTTGAAAAAATGATGGACTGTGGCCCATCACATCACTAGTTGTCCTCTGTGTAATAACCCATCAGTGTGTACATAAGTAGAAAGTAATGGTTTGAGTGATCACACATCTAAAATATGACTAGTATTTTCCTGGCTGTTTCCTGCGCTGTGCAGTTGAATGCCTCTCCTGGCGTTACATTTTCATGCAACTGTAATCAGGAGTACAAATGGAGTTCTCCAGTTTTAGAGAAACTAGAATTAGAGCAGACCTATTCTGCAAAATCCACTTTTCAGAGCTTTTAGCCATGTTATAGTTGTTTCCCCTCAACATTTACTAGTTGTATTTGGAGTGATTCGTGCATGTTTGAGCATTCACTAATCACTTAATTTCTAGATGCTCTATTGCCGATCAATCCCCATTTTCACAGTCACAGCATACAGCCACTGCTCTGTACTTACTTTGTTCCAATTTTATTTTCTTACGTCATCAGACTTGCTTCTTTTATTAAGTTATTTTAGATGAATATTATGATTTAAAATAATGATCCACGGGTGTTGTAAATTATAGTTAAATAGCTGACACATGCACAGTAGTTTACTTTATGACCCTCAATCAAAGTATGTGTTTCTATGCAGTGTTGTAGTCTGAGTACAGCAGATGTCAGCTGTCATCTTTGTGTTACAGACTTCATTCTTCTCCAGCCTTCACTAACTGTGCAAACAAATACATTTTACATTTGTTTGATGGAGAAACACAGTGTTTCATCATTTCTGGTCTTGGCCCAAACAAAACAGATGTTTCTCAGTATATTTCAGACAAAAAAAATAAATAAAAAGAGGAGCTTTCTTTGTTCTGTCCACATTCTGCACAGTCATTAAGCAGGCACAGAGCAGGACAGCATGAGCGAGCTTCTGTTTATGTGGCAGAGGTGGAAATGTCTTTAGAATGTCACTACATTATGTTCCTTGTGCTTAACTTTCTAAAGTCTTTCACAGATTAATTCTGTTCTGGATGGATTGAATCACTCAACTCATGACAGTATGTTATAGAACCAATGCAACTGTATGTTGTATTACCATCTTCATAAAGTGCCTCTTAACAGACTAGGATTTACCTCAGATATTATAAGACCATACTAAGTAATAATAATAAAAAAAATAAAAAAAAATAAACCTATGTAATGCCTCAGATAGGTTCCATAGTGGTCCATGCACATACTGTATACTAGTTTATGTGGTCTTATATTTGTCCTGAAACAGTTCAAGTTCAGTCTAAAGGTAGTCCGGAAAGAGTCATTTCTGTCCTGTGAGTGTGACTTTTTTTTTTTTTTTTTAGTATCAATACTTGCTCAAATGAGGATCTACAACCCTTAAAAGTACTTTTTTTAATTTTTTGCCTGGCCAAATAAAAAAAGATTTCACTTCTGCAATGTCACAAGATTTATTTCCATCCAGTGTTCCATTAATTTTTCACCAAGATATTGAATTGATGATCAATGGGGTTAAGGTCTGGACTCTGTGGTGGACAATCCATGTGTGAAAATGACGTCTCATGCTCCTGATCCACTCTGTCACAATTTGAGCCCGATGAATCCTGGCATTGTCATCTTGGAATATGCCCGTGCCATCAGGGAAGAATAAATCCATTGATGGAATAACCTGGTCATTCAGTATATTCAGGTGTCAGCTGACCTCATTCTTTGAGGACCAACTGCAGCAACCCCAACATATTTGCTTAGTTAAATGCAGGTGGCGACTTTTTTTTTGCTCAGGCAATGTATAAATATGAAAACAACACTATGTGCATCCATGAATTTTAAATAATCAAATGATTAAGTTTGTGCGGAGTACTTTGTAAATCTGGATGTAGTTCACATTCAGGTGCATAACTCAGGAATGACTGGCTGCTGGTGCTGGGGTTTAGATTGAGAGCATAAACTGTATAAAGAAGTGGACTAAAGGAGTGTGACATCACCTACAGTGTTAATGAAGCTCATCCAGGTGAGCAGTTACAGGGAAAATTTGGAGTCAAGTTCTATACATCAAGCTCTGGAATTCCTACAGCGATTATCAGAGCAACCAAAGAGCCAATCCATAGAGAGGCTGATGAAGGTAACGCCCCTTTCCACTGCTGGTTTAGCACGGAGCGGGCGCTTAGCAATGCCGTCAGTCAAACCTGTTGCTAACGCTAGGAGCCTCGAGGAAAGAAGGTGCCTGATTTGTCTGTTATTAATGTTCATATCTTGATTTACGGTCACAATGACAAAATAAAAAATACCAGGATCATGTAGTGTGGGTTGAAATTTACTATTTAAAACCAAAAGGGCGAGGCTCACTGCAACAGTTACAGAGTGAGTGGCCACAGTTTTTCAGTGAAAAGTGAATTGGAGCCAGAGTCGATGGAGTCGGAAGCGCTCCCATGATCACTTCCTATTTGGAACGCGGCTGCTAGCAAGTTAGCTATGTCCATTTCTATATACAGCCATGAGTGAGGGGTAAGATAAAGGCAGGTTCTTTCATTTTATTCACACACAGTTTTAGTTGTTTGTTTTGGCAGCCTATTGTCTGAAGCTCATTCTGCTTTTTGACTGAATAATCAGCTCGAACCAAAACACAAAATGGCAATTAATAAAAAAAAAATGAAATAAAAAAAATAAGAACTGCAATAAGCTGAAATTGAAACTGAAATAAGAACTGCAATAATAGAGATCTTTTTGCTCTATTACCTTCCCTTTCATTCAAGTTAATTAAACTCACCCTCAACAATTATAATAATCTTTGCTCAAAAACCTCGCATCTCTTGGATCTCTCCCCTCTCCTGCTCGGTCTGACTAAATCTTCTGGAATTTAATTTACTGTGTTTCCTGTTCTTTTCTCTGAACCCAAGCTAATTAAGCCATCTCATTTTATCCCCATCACCGGTCTCCACGGGAACACAGGCATGATCCGGGGCAGTCCGACCTTTGAACGTTTTTTCTTGTAAGTTGGTTAGTTTGATAACGTGAACTTTCAGACTATGTGGTATGGCTCTGGACGCTTTTTGAATTGCGTCTCTGCGTTGTGGATGTGAATATAGAACCTGCCTCAAAGCACCAGATAGATCATATCATATGAACACAGCCGTCTGTAACAGCTCAACTTAATTGTTGTTGGAATTTCCATAATTTATGACAGATTAAAAAAAAAGTTACCAAGGATTTCTATTCATAAATATTATTTTTTAGGATCAGAAAACAAGTACAGTTCATAGTGTAACAGGTACAGTGTAATGTACAGTCATTGCTGAAAAAGATCTTAATGTTTCATAGTTAAAATGCAAAGTTTTGTGTAAACATTACCTTATGTTAACCATGTGATTGTTCATTTTGCATTTCATATTAGATTATTTATTTTTAAAAACATCAGAAATGTGTTAGAAAGTAAAACTTGTATCGCTAGTCGAAACATGTCTCTTGCCTCTGTTTATTCAGTTTTGTTTAACAGATATGCTCATTCACAGATGATCCAGAGTGTGGGCAAAAAACCCTAATTCACTGCATTTAACTCAATTATACAGGCCGATCTTCTGAATGGAAGACTATGGGAAAAATCTTTTCTGGTCTGAGGGTGCAACACCACGCACGGCCACTAATCGAGCTTGAGCCAGGACAGAAGGGGACATGCAGTCTGCTTCATATTACTGATCCATAGACTATTAAAAAATAAGCTGAACTAGTAACCAGTCAATTATTACTGCAGTGGAAAAATCCTCTGCAGCCCAGAAAGCATTTTTTTTATTTATTTTGTGCCGATTATTTGCCTCTTTTCAGATTACACACTTTTTGAGTTGTTGTAAAAAAACATTTTTCATCTTTAGTTTCATCTCCACTCTAGCCAGCTCTCATGCAAATTGGTCAGAATGGTCACATGGTACAATGTACTATGTTTATGCCTGGAAGAGCCAAAGAAAAGCTATGGAAGGAGTGCAATGATCAGACATAAGTAAACCTATAATGCAAGCAATGTGGTTTGGCTACCTCATTGTACTCAGACAGCATCCACCTCAGAACAGAGTGCCTGCTCACATCAGGTGTACACTGCCTCATGGTCCATTATTAAAACAGCCAAATACAGTGACAATACAATAAACACATATAAAGAAGCTGGAGCGTATTATACTGCATTTATATCTGTGAGTGACAATATGATTTCATTGTCTGACTTATTCAGCCTACACATAAAACAGTATATTAGAGTTCTTAGTACAACTTGTGTTCTCTTGGCATCAGACGGGGCCTCCAGAACAGGCTCCAGGTTGAATCTTCATGTAGTAAAAGGTCTAGAAGGAGACAGTTGCCTTCACCTGATGTTGATAAGACGTTTGAAGCTGTGCTGTAGTGGAAAAGTTGTACAACCACAATTCCAGTGAAGTTGGGATGCTGTGTAAAACTTAAAAAAAAAAAAAAAAAATACAGAATACAATGATTTGCAAATACTTTGCAACCTATATTGAACTGAATAAACAACAAAGACATGATATTTAATGTTCAAACTGATAAACTTTATTGTTTTTATGCAAATATTGACTCATTTTCAATTTGATGTCTGCAACACGTTCCAATAAAGCTGGGACAGGGGCATGTTTACCACTGTGTTACATCACCTTTCCTTTTAACAACAATCAATAAGCATTTGGGAATTGAGGACACTAATTGTTGATGCTTTGCAGGAGGAATCCTTTCCCATTCTTGCTGAATGTACAACTTCAGTTGCTCAGCAGTCCGGGGTCCTACGTTGTTGTATTTTGCACTTCATAATGTGCCACACATTTTCAGTGGGAGACAGGTCTGGACTGCAGGCAGGACAGTCTAGTACCTGCACTCTTTTACTACAAAGCCACGCAGTTGTAACACGTGCAGAATGTGACTTGGCTTTGTCTTGCTGTGTGTGGTGAAGGGTTTTACAGCTGCAAACCATATATTGTAAAAATTAATCCTGGCTACTTCACGGATTTCTCCTATTGTGGCTTATTTTTAGAACGCAACCCCTGTGATAAACCAGGGGACACTGTACAGGCTTCTTACATGAAATCTAACAAGTTATTAAAAAGTCTTCATCATGACGTCACGAGGCAGGTGAGACAGCTACAGCCCGTGCATTAGTGCTAAAGCTTTCATAGACCTTATCGAGCTGATGGGCTTGGACTATGTCTAGTTGTATTTTAAAACATGTGAGTCACACAAACATGTTTCACTAAAAGCCCAGTACAGCTGGACTTTGTACAGTACTGTGTCTGTGTCTGCCTCTCTAACTTTTCATTCACCATCTATACACATTATACAGTGTCTGCTTTAAGCTTGTGTCACTCAGAGTCCAGCTCGCGTTAAAGGAGCAGACAGGGAGCTGCACAGGGTTGTCAAGCTTCAGCGACCTAGTCCGCACAAGAGTGTCTGGCTGGATTTTCCATTGACTTTTAAAAAGTAGCGCTCCTCTGGTAACACAGACCTGCCCCTCACTTCTCACACAAATAGAAGCTCCACAGAGCGTGGATGGCTTTGAATATGAAAATTTTGTCACTGAAATCCAGGACTTTCAATGGGATTATGCTAAAATCAATACTTTTCATGTGGAAAATAGCTCTGGCCAAGCACAAAGACAATATTTTTCACCTGTGGCAGCTCTTAAAAAGCCGCCCAATTCCATGGAAAAAAACAGTATGTTGCACAAAGCACAAAACCCACAGATAGAATAGATGAAGCATATTATTAATAAGAAGAAAAATAACTAAATAAAACAGCATTTACAATGTGGCAAGAGGAATTAATGTGGCCTGTATGAAACATTACCAGGAAGTCTATAATTTATTTATATAGAGCAGAGCTGTCCAAACTTTTTCCACTGAGAGTCTATATATTAAAACATATTTGAAGCAGAGGGCCACAGACCAGTGTCTATACACGGAGTCGAATGGTGGATTTAAAGCAGGTTTGCCAAAGCCACTGTACCTTTAATTAGACTTGGAAGATTATTTTTAGGTCTGTGTCACAATGCAATGTGATGTTATTCAGGTTATAGGTAGAATCTCTTCAGTTTGTAGTAAAAAATACTTCCTGATCAATTGGGCCAGTTGGCATGAGGGCCAACAAAAATTGGTCTGAGGGCCGTAGTTTGGACAGCACTGATATAAAGCTTATGAGCAGCTACAAACTAATACTATTGCTTCATATTATTACAGCTTCATATGTATTACATGGTCTGCTTTAGTCACATTCAGGCTTATAAACTATAAAAACAGTCTTACATTACAAAAAAGTCTCTGATGAGCTCTTTATCTACATTTCACTCAATGTACTTCAGCTTAAACATTTTCATATTCAATTGTTTTAAATACACACTTAAATAACTGAGGAGAAGTTAGGTAAAACAAGCAAAAAAAACAACAACTTCAAACACTTTTTCTCATGTGTCTGTATTTTAATTGAGTTGTGAAACGCAGTGTTTATTTCAGCATTATTAATGTTTCAGTCGTGAATCTTTCAGGAGCTCTGCGTGAGCCGTGATTCAGGGCAGCACTCTGCACCAGCCTCTACTGCAGTGGAGGAACCAGAGTTTGAAAGACTCATGTAAGTTTTAATAAAAGGTATTTTCAGCAAGTCAAGTGTACACTCTGCAAAAGGGAAAAGTCTAACCCACAGTATCAGGCCGACACAGGTTTGTTTCACTAAATGAACAAGAGACAGAAAGAAAATGTATTTATTATTATTTTTTGGGTGAGTATCGGTTCATATTAACCTGGGTCACGCCAGATTGATGTGAAGCACTCTGTGATGGCTCTCACTGACAGCGGTCAGAAAACCTGGAGTGTCATGATGAATATTTGGCTCTGGCTGGTCAAGGTGGAAGAAGCTAAAAAAAAACCCAAACATTTTAGTTACATCCAGTTGAGAGAAAAGCACTGACATCTTTACAGCTGCACAGCGGGAGTCTCTCAGGATGGATTCTCTATTCTGTCAACTGGATGAAAAGGTTTTGTCCAGCTATTGTTTATGTAGAAATGTAAGAGATGTCAGAGACACTTTGGCTCTGTCTTGTGGTTTTCTGTGCATGCTGCAAACGTGCTGAGTAGCGTTTAGCGTTTTGAGGTCATGATTGGATATAATAAAATATGGATTAAACAATATTAGTGCACTAAGGGCAAATTCAGCAAGAGCCAAAGAATACTGCTAAACAAAGAGGTCAATGTGGACCACAGTGTACCAGTGTTTCATATCAAAATTTCATTTTTTTAAAATTGTTTTTCTTTCAACATTTTCACAAACACATGTTCATATACGTTCATTGTTACACAGCGGCGATAGAACAAAACAGATGCACAATAACTTCAATGTAAAACAGCATAAGGGCCCCTGGGGGTCACCTCACGAGAAATGTCAAATTATTCAGGTTGAGATGGCATTTCATGATATCGCATAGTATAATGTCTTTATTACATCAGCCTGAAAACGTCTAATGGGAGTAAAAGGGGCACATTTGGTTCTGAAGGGTTCAAACTTAGGCCAAAATCTAGTACAGAGATGGGAGGGGTGAGATGAGAGCTGAAGGTTTAATTTTTAAACCATAAATAACAATATCTGGAAAGTTTCTAACTGCACTGTGACCCTTTTTTCCCTTTTACTTGAGTAGTAGTTACTCTACAACTCTACCCACCTCTGATTGCTCTCAACATCTGATTGTGAACTCTTTTGTTCTGGAAGGTCAAAACCATCTAGTTTAATGAAAAGACAGCTGCTTTTTCAGCTCATTGCTTTGCCCTCGACACTCCCCTCACATAATCTTCTTTAAAAATGAAACCTGATTCCAAAAGCCCAAATGTAATCAGACATGTCCCCAAATCTCCTCTCCTGTTTCCCCCATTACTGTCTTATTACAGTGTCTCAATAACATTTGGAGATTACGTTCAGTGCATCACAGACCTAAAATCCACCCCGGCCTCATTTTTCCTTTCAGTGTCCTTCTTTGCTTTGTTGTGCTGCCCACGGAGGACAGCGGACACATTGTATTTCTGCTTTTGAAGTGCAAAATGAAATCGAATGGTTGCTATGAGTTCAACGACAAGGCGGTGGGGCAGAGGCAGCTCTGAGAGAAAGTAATCTTTTTGTTCTAAATGTCAATTCGGAGACGTGCTTGTAGCATTTACAGGATGCAAAGCAGGGCTGGCTTGTGACGTGCATGCTAAGTCTGAAGTCTGCCCTGGCGGGTGTGTGGTGGGATCAATGTTATCAGCAGTAAATAGTCAAAAGCAAATGGATTAAAGCACCTATATCTGTTGTTTGCATCGTCAAAGCTCAAAAGGCTCTGTTCCACCTTGTGATGTCATGAAGCGGTAGATTTCAAGTTCCCTTTTTTACCTTTTGTTCAGTAGAGATTGGCAATTGCAGGGCTGAAATAATTGTAGTGAAAGTGTGTGGAGTTTAAAAACACAGTGGAGTACTTCCTGTATTACCACATGATGACATCACAAGGTGGAACAGAGAGGTGGTGCAAAAAGGTATTTAGTCACCCACCAATTGTGTAACTCCCACTTAAAAAGATGAGAGAGGCCTGTAATTTTCAACATAGGTTCACTTCAACTATGAGAGACAGAATATCATGTTGTCTAATGTCCAATTATGGTGGAAAATAAGTGTTTGGTCAATAACAAAAGTTCATCTCAATACTTTGTTATATATCCTTTGTTGGCAATGACAGAGGTCAAACGTATTCTGTAAGTCTCCACATGGTTTTCACACACTGTTGCTGGTAGTTTGGTCCATTCCTCCTGCAGATCTCCTCCAGACCAGTGATGTTTTGAAGCTGTCGATGGGCAACATGGACTTTCAGCTCCCTCCAAAGATTTTCTATGGGGTTGAGATCTGGAGACCGACTAGGCCACTCCAGGACCTTGCATAATTTGTGCCTGAATAAATACTTTTTGGCCCCACTGTATTTTAAACTACAATATTCATATAAATCGACTTGATAAAGCATTAAACTGTGGTGCCCAGTATGAGCTGATGTCGGCGTAAACGTCATCACAACAAAGCAGATTTTTTTTTTTTTCATTTGTACCAATATGATTACGCAACACTACTAAATCCTACACGTATCACCGATTAAGTCAATAAAACTGGAGAATGGATTGGGCGTGCACTGGTGGTGGTGAAAATAGGGGTTGATCGGTAACATGGCGTCTTGAAAATAAGCGATTAAAGATGGCTCAAAAATGCACTAATCACTCCAAATGCTACTTCAGAAGAAATGAGATGGAAGCAACTACAACATGGTTAACAGCTCTGAAAAGTCGACTTTGCAGAATAGGTCTGAATTGAGTGCGTGTGGTCAGTTCAGTGAGGATTACAGGGGGATTTGAGCTCCTTACACTGAAGAGACTGTATAGAGGTGTAGAATCTGTATCATTATGTGTGGTGTGTGCTGTGTGATTTGACCGCTGTTGCTTTTTTACACTAAAGAATGCCGTACCTTTGTAGTGCTTGAAAGTTTGAGTGTTTGTAAAGCCGTATAACATGATTTGCAAAGTGAAGTACTGATAAAACTGACACTTTCATTGTGGTTTACATGTTTTGTGTTCATGTTTCTTGGCTTTATTTTTTTGAAATATATTTCAAGGACATGCAAAACTGGATACTTTGGTGACACAAATGCACTTTAATAATCTAGTGATAAACATTTATACACACCCACTCCTGTTTTTAATGTTTTAAATGGACCTATACAGTTTTTTGTTGTTGTTGTTGTTGTTAAACAGGGCGCCCATGAAAACGTGAGCCAGAGTAGTCTCATTGGACTCTCCCTGTATAAATATAAGATAAAACTGCTGAACTTTTGCACAATAAGGTGAATTCTTGCGGTATGTGTCACAAGAATCCATCTTGGCACACTCCCACTGGGGCCACCAGTGAGCCGGACATCACCATATCTGAAGGAACGGTACAAGAAACATAAATGTAACTGGCCTCCCACCCTCCTCCTCTTCACCACCACCAGTGTCTAATCCTTGGGGACATTTTTTTTTTCCAAATAAATCAGTCTGTTGCGACAGTAGCTCAGTTGGTAGAGTGTTTGTCCACTGATCAGAAGGTTGGTGGTTCAAATCCCGCTCTCGATATAAACATCATTGGTTGAGCGGTCAGATCCACTGATCCATAGGTTGGCGGTGCGATTCTAACTCACACAGATGAATGCCTGTCATTGTGTCCTTGGGCAAGACACTTAACCCACCTTGCCCTCAGTGTCTGCGCACACTGGTGTGTGAATGGGTGAGTGGTTCCTTGTTGTAAAGCGCTTTGAGTGCCTTGAAGGTAGAAAAGCGGTATAGAAAAATGTGACCATTTACCGGTTGGACAAGTTAATTCTGGGTTCAAATCTAAGGAACCGATTCAACATTTTTAATAATGCATAAAATTGCACCGTTTCAAAAAGATCCTCAGACCTTGCTCAGTCGTCCTTTTCTTTTCAAACTGTGAGACAGTGGAATCAGCTCCAGACAGGATGAAATTATCTGCAGATCTTAATAATTTGACTAGAAAATTGAAAAAAAAGCACATTTTAGCTAATCAAATGTGTCCATATCAGTCTAGTTTATTTGTGCTGTTCTACATTTGCTGTAAAAATGGTAAATGGCCATTTAACATTTGTATTTTTACATTTATGTTCAAAGCAGTCAAACCTGTGACTCAGTGGATCTAGCCGCTCTACCATGTCGAGAGCAGGGTTCGAACCGTCAGCCTTCAGAGCCAACCAACTGCGCTACTGTCGCCCATAAAAAAAAAATGTACACATGTCTCTAGGAAACAGCGTGAATCGGGAATAGTGATATTTTATTGTATTTTACTGCCAATGTTAATGATGTGTATTTTTAATGTGCCCAGGGAGTGCAGTAGCTAAATCTGGTACAAATGATCTTTTCTTTTGTAAGATTAATGAATGTGTACACGGCCTCTGGCAAATATTGAGGAAATAAATAAAGAAAATCCTTGTATATTAATGGCTTTGTGGGCATGTCTCATCAATAGTCCGTCATCACCACAGCCTCAGTCACACTCCATTTCTGAACTGTAGAGGAGAGTCGTCTGAATGGGCCTCATACACATGCCTACTCAAAAAGCCTATTCATGGTCTCTTCTTTTTCCCCATTAAAAGATGTAATATTTTCACTTTAGCAATGTTTTGTTTTTGTTTTTTTAATCATTCTGAGACCCATGGATTACTGCAGTGTTTTTGAATCATGGAAGTTGGAAAGAAAACTCTATTATATAATAATATTTCTAATGGTGCTTAAGTGAAATAGGTTCATATGAGATCACAACATACAAACCGACACCCTCGGTCAAACTATGAAAAAAGTGTGGCTTACAGTCCAGAAAATGTGGAGAATTGTCGTGTGGGAGCATGGGTGACGTAGGCTTGTGAGCAAAGCATTGGATAGAATCGTATTGCTACAAAGGAGGCTTCCAATAGGGCTCAGAAGATTACACAGGCATGTTTTTGATGAGGGAACGTTATAACATGGTATAAATTTCCAAAAAGTCGATTTTGCATAAGATTCGGTATTCTGTTTTAAAACTCTCCATTATTTCCTGATTTTTTTATACTTTTTTTTCTCACCTTTTTTCCACAAACTGCACATGTAAAACACAAAAGCCCCCTGAACTTTAACATTTGAGAGGCTGAGATATAAATTGTTAATTGAAGAATCCCATGCATTTCAAAACATGTCAGACCCATGTGGACGTGTGCAGAGGTCATTTTAATTATCTTATTAAGTGTGGCCATTGTGATTTGATGATTGCCACCACTTTTTTTTAGCAAACAAAGCAATTCTCTGCTGAAATAACCTGGTGATTTAGTGCAATCATAATTAGTAATCAGTCAAACTCTTTCTTTGGGGTCAGAAAGTTAAACATGCACTAACTGTCCAATGGGCACTGATTTGGTTCTGCAGCATATACTTAAAGCCGTTAACCCGTAATTGTTTCCATCACCTCATTTTAAAGTATTGCATGGGTAATGGGGGATGGAACCACTATCTTCACGTGGATTTGACTTAACAGTGAACTTATTTAGTGGGACTGAACAACTAAACTCCAACTTTCAAATAGATCCTCTAACTTGGGCAGTACCTGAACGATTAAAGAAAAGAATGAGGGGAAGGAGGGGCTGGGTCTGGGAGTATATGTATCAAGATCACAGTTTGTCCTTGCCTAGAGCTGGGTAGAGACTCTGGCACCACCCACTACACACCTGCAGCCCATGAGCAATCAAGCCTGTACCTCAAGAGTACAAAGGGACTGAGGATCCTTCACACGCCGCCAGATCGTCAGTGTATCCTCCATCGTACAGTTCTGCTTGGCTCAGTGTAGTTTTGTGATTATGTTCATAGTACTCAGCTGTTTTTTCCTCATTTTTTGCCAGATCCCATTTCTCAGAGTCACTTTGCGCCTCCGCCTCCGACCCAGTTTTCCACAACCGGTACGAACACCCCAGCCTCCAACCCAGCTTCCTAGGACTGGTTTGAAAATGTTAGCCTTCAGCCCAGCTCTCTACTACCTGCTCCGTCAACCAACATTCATATTTCCTTGTTTGTAATAAGCTTCTTTTACCCTGGGTCTGTATCTTTGATCCTCCAGATGTTACGGCAGTTTGGAACAGTGTGATTGGTCCAACAGGTATTCAAACTCCGCCTCTGAACCCACCTGGCCAAAAACCCCCCAAAAAACTGGTACTTGTATTTCTTCATTTTTTGGTATTTGGCAACTTTTCTCTGACACTTTTTGACTACTATTGCAATGCATGGCGTATCCTCTGCTATAAACCAATAGCACACCTGGAAACATTATCGTGCCGACTCAAACCCCGTCTACCTGTTCTTCAACGTTTGCTTGCTGACTTAGACTTGCTGTGTGTTTTTGAGACACATAGGTGTCTCTCTTGTGTCTCTACCATGGCTCTATTATGAAATCTCTACACTAGACTGGACTTTCACATCAACTTTACTAACATGACATAGAATACCCAAAGTGTCCAGGAAAACAACAGAATAATTAAACTGTGTAGATGTCATGGATCTGGATGCATGTTGTACTGTTTGCACAATATTGTCTTTTCAGGAAATCTTAAACTAATCTATAAATGTATAGCTGCATGGAGGTGTTACTTTGACATAAAAGATTACAGCTTTTGTGCAAATGTTCACCATCTTCTAACAGTCACATTATTCTTTTATGAAGCTGTCCTGCAGCTGCTGTGATGTTTTTTGTTGTGAGCGCACAGCCGTGTGGTGCTCGCTAATTGATTCGCTGTCAAAATCTATAGCGTATGATTGGTTTACAGCATTTGAAAATGTGCAAGAATCTGGAGAGGAGAGAAAGCAGGTCTCGTGGAGTAAAATAAATCCTACTTATATACTGAATTCTGTGTCCACCCTCGATGGAGATCTATGTTTTCATGTAAGAAAGAAGATAGACGCTGTAGGCACATCACCTATAGGGACAGTAGACAATACTATTAAAACAATACAATACACACTTAAGTAGCAAAAACTTTTCAGTTCCACTTTAACAGCACAAACTCATAAAGCAAATATAATACCCTTGTGACCTGGGTTTTATGACTGGCTGGCAGTTGTTGTTTGCTCAAAATCCTTCAGAAGGGCACAGCTTAACTTTGTGACTGCAGTGCACAATGCTTGAAGGTCAGTCTAAAAACAAAAATGTCATCCCACTAATAACTTGTTCAGATAGTATCTATGCACTGTCTAACCTCCAGCAGAGGAGAAACTCAGGGAAAGGTATAATTTACATTTCTACATTTGACCCAACCTTCAATGTTCTGGCCTACGCTCATCTGCTCATTTTGCGCAATTTCAGTGGTCATTCTTTAGTGTAATGGCCCACTTTGGCAAAGATTGAGGCGGCAATCTTGACAATGTTATAGTTTTGTGTGCCCATGTTATATGTTTGTGTGCCCATGTTATATGTTTGTGTGTGTAGAGGCTGGAAAACCAGACACCCCTTTAAAATTTTATTTTACAAGTCATGTGGTCCCATTATCTATTTCAAGTTAAAAAGTGCATTTCCTTCACTGGCGGCGAAAATCACACAGTGTAGCAGAAAGTAGACTTGAGTGCTGCAGAGGAAGAATCAATCCTCTCTGAAATAAATGCAGCTCAAAACGTGCTCTCTGTCTACTCTTCTGCTTACAGGCTTATTTCAGCGAGGCATATGCCCTCTGAACTGCTGGTCAGAGGAGCAACATGTACCCATGTTATGTTTGAGACTCCATGTTATATGTTTGCATGTCCATGTTATATTTGTGTCCATGTTATATGTTTGTGTGTTATGTGTTTGCATGTCCATGTTCTATGTTTGTGTGTCCATGTTATGTTTGTGTGCCCATGTTCTATGTTTGTGTGTCCATGTTATATGTTTGTGTGTCTGTTATGTATGTTTTATTAGATGTTGTGTTGCAGCAGCATGAAGCTTCTATCTGTGATGGGATATTGACTCAATTTCAAGAACAACTGTGGGGGATGATTATAGTGGGAGACTTTAATGTTGCCTTAGATAAAGCGCTGAATCGATAAGGGAATGTTTTTAAATTGCCACCCTCAAGTTGTGAAAAAGATTAATAATTCATGCATGTGATTTAATTGATATCTGGACTATAAAATCCCCTTCAAGACAGCAGTCATACAAAAAAGACAGCAGGGGTACTGGGTACCCCACTGTGTGCTTTAACGGTTTGATGTAAACGTAAATGTAAATTAATGTAAATTAAACTCACCTTTGTTATGCACTTTTCTGTTCCCAATTATGGAAATGTGATCATTTTATATGAGTGGAAGCACATTTAGTGAATTTTTTTTTTTTTTTTTTTGGCCAGGATAAAATGTATTTGTATAGCACATTTACAACAGCCAACGCTGCCCACACAGGAACGACAAAGAAAACAACGGAAAACACTGATACAAACTATTAAAATATTAAAACAACATTTATGATTTAGAAAAGCTCAATACCAAAAGATTTAAAGCTGTTAAAGGTCTTACATTAAACAACATTGACACTTGTGAGCTATAACCCATGTTCTAATGTTGTTACCTCCTCAAAAACAGACCTGGAATTATGTTTTGTTTCATTCACACATGTTTGAGCAACACTTTATTATGAGTCTGTCTATATCCCAAAAGGTCAAAATGCACCTTGTGATGTCATGAAGTGGTAGTTTTTAAATTAACAGCTACATCACCTTTAGTTCTGTAAATATTGGCAATTCCAAGACTGAAATGATCAATTATTCTAGTGAAGGTGTATGCCGTTTAAAAACAGAGGAGCACCTCTTGACATCACAAGGTGGAACAGGGCGTTTTTGTTTGTTTTGTTTTTTTTTTGTTTCAGAGAAGAATTCAGCCTGAATGTGCAGGGTTTGTGTGTTAAACATGTGTGAATGAAACAAAACACAACTCCAGGTCTGTTTGTGACGAGGAAACAACATTAGAACATAGATCAGAAAACAGTTTAGGTTTTTCTATAATTTTGGAACAATCACAGAAAACACTCTGTATCTGTGAGTTTTCAGGTGATATCTTGGGACGTTTAAAAGCAGCAGACTAGTGGAGCTCATCTCTCTAGTTGGAGCACTAAGGTAGGATGGGGCCAGGCCGTTCACACATTTAAAAACAAACAGTAACAATTTAAAATGGAGACTATAACTGACAGGGAGCCAGTGAAGGGAGGCGAGGTGTGATGTGCTGACGGCGCCTGGAACCTGTCAGGAGCAGAGCAGCACACTTCTGCAAACTGCAAACGTTTTCCCTACCTTTGCTCACTGCAGCTCTAAACACAATATGTGCTGTGGTGCTGATTTGAATATTAATACATCTCTGGAAGCACAAAGAGTGTATTTAATCCACAGAGGAGGCTGAACGCTCCTTCACATCTCAGGGTAAAAGTAATGACCTGTACTCTCACTTCATGTCCAAGGCTATATTAAGTCTTGTTGATGAGACGTAGGAGCCGAAATAAAACGAAAAACAATAGACAAAGAAATCTACTTAAGGAAGTGTAATTAACAGTGTGTGAAGTCTATTGGACATCTTGTTTACTGCAAGCTCCCAGACTGAATAATGAATGAATACAGAATCCATTAAGTAAAGCACAAAGAGGTGTCTAGGTTAAGTGCTATTTAAGAGTCATGTTTACTTATATAATTATTGATCATAAGTTGTACGTGTACAGAAAAACTTACAGTTTGCAGTGTACAACATAGAGATGGATGGATTGCCCAGATCTACTTAAAAGGTCCTAAACATGATTCTTTCCAGGTTTTTGAGCAACATGTGTCTTGCCTCAGTGCAGTTATATTATATACATACTCTTAAGGTCAAAATAAGTCTGCTCTGTAAATTACAAAGCTTTTATTGTCCAAGTAACAGGTTTGCATGCTAATAGTTGTTAGCTTTACCGTGACCACAAACGATGGACTCTGAAAGTGAAAAGCGCTCATAAAATCATTCACACATGTTTGAGTAATGGTCAAATGCAGTACATGCTGAACTTTACAATGTCAACAACATAAACAAGGACAAATTAAGAGAAGAAAAAGTCAACAGCAAATATATAAACAACATAAAACAGTTTGGTGTTTAAGGATGAGAATATACAGAGGCTGGTGCAGCTCTGATGTCTCTGATGCAAATGGTCTTTTAAGTAGACACTCGCTTGCTGTCAAAGCATATGTGTTTATTTTTAATGCATGCCTTATTTTTATTTGATCATAGTTTATATGCACTCTCTTTAGTCACTGTTTTATGTTCCACCATTTTTTCAAAGGAAACTTTGTTATTCCAGCAGAAGCAGAAATGAGCCTCTCCAGGCCCTGCTAGTCCTCATTCAGAGAACAGTCATTCTCAGGCAAAGAATGGCCCAGAGCTTTTTGTCTGCCTGAAGATGCCTCCCTTGATCAGGTCTGAAGAGAAGGAATTATGAACTTACACTTGACAATATGGCAGCACTGTGTGACATCATAAGGCCATTAAGTATTCTGCATAATTTACACATAAAGACGTTTGTGTCGCCAGTTCATTTTGTGTATCTACCATAGACTGTGTAAAGAAGTGGACTGAGTGAGTGTGACGTCACCCACAGAGTTCATCTCCAGAAGCTCATCGAGGCTAGAGCAGTTATAGAGGCCAATCTGGAGCTGAGGTACATATACATATTTGGAATTCTGATGAGTATCACAGCAACTAAAGAGCCAATCAGGAGCAAGGCTGTTGAAGGTAACGCTCCTTCCTGCAGGAAAACAGTTGGTTTAACAGGGTGGGATGGGTGCTTAGCAATGCTGCCAATCAAATCTGTTGCTTAAGCTAGTGGGAGAGTCCTCGGGGAAAGAGGGCAGCTCATTATTCTAATCATAAATGTTCATATCTTGATTTATGAACAAAATAGCAAAAATAAAAACCCCGGGATCACTTAGAGCTAGAGTAGAAACAAACATTTTAAGACCAAAATGCTCATTTTCTATTTGGCTAGCAGGTTAGTTATGTCCATTTATCTATACAGTCTATGTCACCTATGCCATTTCAGATCACAGTGTAATTTTTTTTCAATATGAATCTACAACTTCTCCCCTCTTTTAAAACAGAAGGATTATGTGTATTTTAAGCATGAAGGATTTTTATGATGTAATATTATTACAACTAACCTTTGTCTCTGTCTCTGTGGCTCACTGTTTTAAATTGTGCACAGACAGTGGGGACATCTATAGTGCACTCACACTGTAGATATAAATGGACATAGTAAAGCACTAGCCACCACATTTCAAATAGGGAGTGACCATGGACGTGCTTCAGACTCCATCGACTCTCTCTGTAACTGTTAGACCAATGTGGACAATGCATACTGGAGATGGGACACTTCTGAAAAAGAATCACTGAATTGTTCAATACTGGTGTTTATATCAAACTGGCAGTAAAAGATTATGCCTCTTGTCCTCTTGCAGATACAGGACGTAAACAGCTCCATAGAGACCTACTGCTGCCATGTTCTAATAAGTGAGTTTTTTCTGTCAGTCACTTTTTAATAGAAAAATAAAAATATATGAACTTATAAATACTAAAACCACTTTTAGCTCAAAATACTCTGATCGACCTTGTGATGTCATGAAACAGTAGTTTTCAAGTTCACAGCTCCTTTTACCTTTAGTTCAGTAAAGATTGACAATTCCAGGGCTGAAATGATTCAGATGATTCTCATGAAGGTGTGTGGAGTTTAAAAACACTGTGGAGCACTTCCTGTATTACCTCATGACATCACAAAGTGGAACAGAGTATTTTCAGTTTTCAGAGGAAACATTATAACATAGATCAGAAAATAGCATAACATGGGCCCTTTAATCAACTCATGATTCAAACTGGACTCATGGTAAATGCATCTCTAAAAAAAATGTTTTCTCTTAATGTGTTACTTAGAAAACAACCAGTTTACATCATATGACTCCTGAAAAAGAGAAGAGACACATGTGTGTTTGTATGAGGAGAGGGAGGAGGGACTGACCAGGACAGAGACACACTGAGGCACAGGGAGTCTGTAAGTACTGTCATAAAGTACATGCAGTCTGGAAGTACTATGTCATAAAGTACATGGAGTCTGGAAGTACTATGTCATAAAGTACATGCAGTCTGGAAGTACTATGTCATAAAGTACATGCAGTCTGTAAGTACTATGTCATAAAGTACATGTAGTCTGTAAGTACTATGTCATAAAGTACATGCAGTCTGGAAGTACTATGTCATAAAGTACATGGAGTCTGGAAGTACTGTCATAAAGTACATGGAGTCTGGAAGTACTGTCATAAAGTACATGGAGTCTGGAAGTACTGTCATAAAGTACATGGAGTCTGGAAGTACTGTCATAAAGTACATGGAGTCTGGAAGTACTGTCATAAAGTACATGGAGTCTGGAAGTACTATGTCATAAAGTACATGTAGTCTTGAAGTACTATGTCATAAAGTACATGCAGTCTTGAAGTACTATGTCATAAAGTACATGCAGTCTGGAAGTACTATGTCATAAAGTACATGTAGTCTGTAAGTACTATGTCATAAAGTACATGTAGTCTGGAAGTACTATGTCATAAAGTACATGCAGTCTGGAAGTACTATGTCATAAAGTACATGCAGTCAGGAAGTACTATGTCATAAAGTACATGCAGTCTGGAAGTACTCTGTCATAAAGTACATGGAGTCTGGAAGTACTATGTCATAAAGTACATGCAGTCTGGAAGTACTATGTCATAAAGTACATGCAGTCAGGAAGTACTATGTCATAAAGTACATGGGGTCTGGAAGTACTATGTCATAAAGTACATGGAGTCTGGAAGTACTATGTCATAAAGTACATGCAGTCTGGAAGTACTATGTCATAAAGTACATGCAGTCTGGAAGTACTATGTCATAAAGTACATGTAGTCTGTAAGTACTATGTCATAAAGTACATGTAGTCTGTAAGTACTGTCATAAAGTACATGGAGTCTGGAAGTGCTATGTCATAAAGTACATGGAGTCCGGAAGTACTATGTCATAAAGTACATGGAGTCTGGAAGTACTATGTCATAAAGTACATGGAGTCTAGAAGTACTATGTCATAAAGTACATGTAGTCTGGAAGTACTATGTCATAAAGTACATGGAGTCTGGAAGTACTATGTCATAAAGTACATGCAGTCTGGAAGTACTATGTCATAAAGTACATGCAGTCTGGAAGTACTATGTCATAAAGTACATGTAGTCTGTAAGTACTATGTCATAAAGTACATGTAGTCTGTAAGTACTGTCATAAAGTACATGGAGTCTGGAAGTGCTATGTCATAAAGTACATGGAGTCCAGAAGTACTATGTCATAAAGTACATGGAGTCTGGAAGTACTATGTCATAAAGTACATGGAGTCTAGAAGTACTATATCATAAAGTACATGTAGTCTGGAAGTACTATGTCATAAAGTACATGGAGTCTGGAAGTACTATGTCATAAAGTACATGTAGTGTGGAAGTACTATGTCATAAAGTACATGTAGTGTGGAAGTACTATGTCATAAAGTACATGTAGTCTGGAAGTACTGTCATAAAGTACATGTAGTCTGGAAGTACTATGTCATAAAGCACATGGGTAACACTTTATAATAACTACACCCTATTTAGCCTTAATAAAGCATGAACAAAGACTTAATTAATAATGAACAATCACTTAATTAATAGTGATTCAGGCTTAATAACTACTTAATTACAACTGTAATAAACACTTAATTAGCAATTAATAGACTTGTGTTGTGTATAGTTACTCATACATATTTCACAGTTAGTTAATCCTTAACTAACCATTTGTGTGTGTATTTGTAAGTGCATATTTAAGTATCAACTCAAATGCTTGTTAATGATTAGTAAGCTATGAGAGAATGATTTACTAATGCGGCAATGCAATGATAATTCAGGCAGCTATTACTGGTTAAGTAAGTCTTTTTGAGAGCTTTTCTAAAGTGAAGACTAATTATGCTTTATTAAGCATTTGTTGAGGTTGGCCAAATTCCAGAGAAACAATAATAGAATTTTCACATTATTTAGGCCTGTGATAATTATTAAGAAATGTTTGAGTAACACCATTAGTTCATGATTAATTCAACCAGTAGCTAATACCTTTTTGTAAACCCTTCTAAAGTGAAGACTCTTTTAACTTTAGTATAGTACCTTAACAAATGCTTGACATTATCTAAGCCCAGACTGCCACGACCCATTTCCCCATGAATTTTAACTTCAACAGAGGTGGGAATCAACTGTACGTAAAAAAGCAAGAAACATGGATAAAAAACATCTGGATGTGTATTATTTTTTTCAGAACATTTACAAACAATCAAAATCCGTTTTGTCTGCTAAACATCTTATTATGAACACATTCAAGCAGGATTCTGTTTGTGAACTCTTCTTTTAAAGGTCTCAAAGAACTTTGATTAAAAACTAAAATCTGGCCATCAAATGTTTAAAAGAACTCCAACTTATCAATAAATGTGCCTTTACAGTTTTGAGGTCACATAAAAAAAATAAATACAAAAATAGACCGATTGTACACGCCAGAGAACCTTATATTTTGTGTTCTAAAAATGTTTACCTTAACATAATGCTATTTTAAAACTTTACACAATGTACATTTTTTTAATTATTAATATATTCTACTGTTTAGTTTTAAAAGGAATTAGCTTCCCTGAATCTTTCAGAGTTTTGACCTTTTGCTCTACCTCAGCATCTTCAGAAATAGCCAGTGCACACTGGGCTGCGAACACTGACAGCTTCACAGCACTACTGTAAGTCTGCATCATTTGTTTGTACTTTTCTGGAGCGCCTATGTACAGTTCAGCAATTGGAGCAGTGATCACAACTGTATTACGGTCCACCCCATATGTAGTCTGGAAGTACTATATCATGAGGCACATGTAGTCTGGAAGTACTATGTCATAAAGTACATGTAGTCTGGAAGTACTATGTCATAAAGTACATGTAGTCTGGAAGTACTGTCATAAAGTACATGTAGTCTGGAAGTACTATGTCATAAAGTACATGGAGTCTGGAAGTACTATGTCATAAAGTACATGTAGTCTGGAAGTACTGTCATAAAGTACATGTAGTCTGTAAGTACTACATCATAAAGTACATGTAGTCTATAAGTACTACGTCATAAAGTACATGTAGTCTATAAGTACTACGTCATAAAGTACATGTAGTCTATAAGTACTACATCATAAAGTACATGTAGTCTATATGTACTACATCATAAAGTACATGTAGTCTATAAGTACTACATCATAAAGTACATGTAGTCTATATGTACTACATCATAAAGTACATGTAGTCTATAAGTACTACATCATAAAGTACATGTAGTCTATAAGTATTACATCATAAAGTACATGTAGTCTATATGTACTACATCATAAAGTACATGTAGTCTATAAGTACTACATCATAAAGTACATGTAGTCTATAAGTACTACATCATAAAGTACATGTAGTCTATAAGTACTACATCATAAAGTACATGTAGTCTATAAGTACTACATCATAAAGTACATGTAGTCTATAAGTACTACATCATAAAGTACATGTAGTCTATAAGTACTACATCATAAAGTACATGTAGTCTATAAGTACTACATCATAAAGTACATGTAGTCTATAAGTACTACATCATAAAGTACATGTAGTCTATAAGTACTACATCATAAAGTACATGTAGTCTATAAGTACTACATCATAAAGTACATGTAGTCTATAAGTACTACATCATAAAGTACATGTAGTCTATAAGTACTACATCATAAAGTACATGTAGTCTATAAGTACTACGTCATAAAGTACATGTAGTCTATAAGTACTACATCATAAAGTACATGTAGTCTATAAGTACTACATCATAAACATGTCATCTCTTTTGCTCTTTTGTGTAAGACGGACATTGAGAAAAAACAAAACAACAACAACTTTGTCACAGGATTTGAAGATTTTTTTTAAGTTTCTGTTGAGCAGTTGGGATAAAGAGTGAAGGGATCTGTCCTTCATGTACTGGGTGATAATCTGGGGGCGGAGGCCTCAGCAGGTTTCCTGGAGAGCTCCGGAGTGAGTCACCCATGCAGACTCTGTGTGGCCATGGGAAATACAGATCAGTTTCTTTTGAATTGAGAATAAAAGATAAGAGACGGTGCTTTGGTGGCCCAGTATGAGTAAGAGTAACTGCCCTTTCAGTGTCAGTTTGGAATACTGGAATGTGAGTGGTGCTTTGCCTTCAGACGTCTTGCATGGTTTGTTTTAGGGTCTGGTTCTGATGAAGATGACATTGTGTACACAGGATTTAACAAGCAAGCGTTGTTTTTTCATAGATTTTCTTAACAGTCATTAAACGCTTTACTTACAGATTTTCAGACAAGACCGATCAGCCATAGCCCATCGCACGACCAAAAAAAAACCGAGGAAATGGCCATGAAAATTAGACACTACTAAGACTCCTCCCTTGGGATATTTGAGTTGTAAAGTCTCAGATCACACAGCTTCAAGAAGGGTTAGGGTTAGGGTTGCTACGTCCAAAGCAGCAATATTTGGAGCGTTAATAAAAATGTAAGAACCCTTGAGACATTTTTGTATTGTTTGATGGGAAGCCAAACACAAGTTCCTCCAGAAAGTTATTCATGATTCACAAAACTTCAAAAATTCAGATGATCATTGCCAATCACATAGATGCAAGTTTTTTTTTCAAGCCAGAAACAGAAATGAATAGGGCATGCTGTTCACTTTCATGGAGATTTAAAAGATTTCGGTCATTACTGGTGAGACTGCAACCCACAGAACACTTGGTACATCGAGCATTTGCGGTTTTACAAAATCTGCAGCGATTCTTCTCTCTTTTTTTTTCTTTGACACCATACTATATTCAAGACTGAATCACTGCCACTTTGACATATCTGTGATGTTAAATAATTGTGTTGGGTCAAGTTTTGCCAAATTGTGGTACTCATCTCACAAAAGTTTTAAAAGGTTCGGTTGTAATTGGATTTTTTAATTGCAAAAACCATGTGAAATGTAGAAATTCAACCATGTTAGAAAAAAAAATGTGTACATAAACCCTAAATGTACATGACTTAACTGTTTGTTCATGTGTGTGTTGGTTGTGTGTTGATCCATGATCCTTTACAGGGCCACATGTGTGAGGAGATTAAGAAACATTTAAATATATGTTGGGGCTAATTGTTGTTTTTTTGTTGTTACAATTCCAGTGGTGCTGAGAGTTATAGTCAATGACACAGACATCAGAAAAGTGAGAATTGCTGAGACACCAACTGATGTGGATGCATAAAACATGAGCTACAAGAAAAGTTAGAACTGACATATTCATTCAACCTCCAGTACCAAGATCCAGAATCTGATCAGGCCCAGACTAGATGACATTAATGACTATTCGAGTCTATAGTCCAGGGGTGGTGAACAAGTTAGGTACAAAGAGTCAAAATTTTCAACCGTAAGACTCAAAGAGCCACACGACGCACTACACCCCCACACACACACACCCACACACACACCCACCCCCACCCACCCACACACACACACACACACACACACACACCCACACACACAATTACAACCATATTATTTCCCTTAAAACACTCCTCTCCTTACAAAACAACAGCAAGCATTGTACTTCTGTTCATTTCAAGATAAGTGTCCACCCTCAACACACACATCAAATGCAGCTTAGCCAGAGTTAACACAGCACCTACCCCAGAGGTCAGATACCCCCCACATACACACATAAACACATACACACACACGCATCTCTTCCTCTCTCTTTTTCTCTCGCGCTATCAAACACACACACACACATTTTCTTTTAATCTTCATCTCTGTCTCTCTCTGACACACACAACTACTGAACACACTTCAGAAACACATGTAGGGCCTGTATAATGTAAACTGATGGAATATTTTTAGTTTATTTTTTAAGTCTATTTTTTAAATTATTTTAAGCTATTTATCTATTATCTTGTTTTATTGCATGTACCATTTTCCTTCTGTTCTTTAACTGTGCGGTGCAATACTGGAATTTCAGTGGGATTTTTTATTATCTGGAGCCAAGGTTTCAATTACATCCACAAAACACTGTTTTAAAAATTCTCCTTCGTTGTACATTTTTTTTAGCACGGGCAATCTTCCAGGCCACTTTATAGGATGGAAGTGTCACAGTTTCTCCATGCTTGTTCAATTGCTGAAACATTTGAGACTGTCTTTTTACCTGGCTTTTCAAGGTGTTCAGTTTGTGCTTGCGTAGTTCAGAACCTTTGGGGAATTCCTTGTCCATATGAGCCTGGAGAGGCTAAAATGACGCTGAAGATTTGAAGCCTTGAAATGTGATATTGTAGTATTGCAGATTAAACAGAGTGATTTGCCATTCCGTTCAATAAAAAAGTAAGCATCTTCCCATTCTTCCAGAAATGAGCTGTGTTCATCCTCATATTTTCGTTTAGTTTTGCATTTTGCCATTTTGACTCCAGGGTAACAGTCTGCACGCGCATGAAATGTTTACTTATTTTCGCGCCATTAGACGTAACCTGCGCAGATGACCCGCGGTCACGTGTCAGACGCAGCGTAAAAAAAGCTGATGAATCAGCTTTTATATATTGTTTGTTTGTTTGTTTTAATAAGCCCTGGTAGATTTGAATGTGTTTTAAGAGAGAAAAAAATAAGTGAAACATGAGACAATGCACAGAGCTGCAGTATATAGAAAATATTATATGAGGCAAAGAGCCGCATTCCTATTGGCAGAGAGCCGCATGCGGCTCGAGAGCCGCGTGTTCACCACCCCTGCTATAGTCCAACCAGAACATTAACACTCTCAGATCTCTCAGTGCTGTCGTCTGGAAGAGCATAGGGCCAGGGCAATTTGTTATACCCAAGTTTTCGGTTAATACAGATTATTGTCTTCGCCAGGGTCACCTTCCTTTTGTGAAACATGGAGTTTAAAAGTCAAAAGAGACTTGAAACATTATATTTTGGCACAATGTGTATGTTCAGTGCTTATCCAAAAGATGAGGACTTTAATCAAATGTCTGCTGCTCTTATAAGAGCACGTTTGTTTAACTGAACCAGACTCACATGGATTGATGGGAATTTACCAAAGTTGCAAGACTGTGGCTGCACTGAGGCATAAAACAAAAAACAAGTGTTTCAGATACATTCAGGGGAGTTTCTTTTAAAAAAAAAACAAGGCAGTGTGAACTCACTTTCTTACTTGACTTTCCCAAAGGGGAAACTGAAGAGAGCCAAGAAAATGTGTCCAGCTAATAGAGGACAAGAAGAAAAGAAACCAGTGTGACACCTTTGCTTTTATGAAGAAAGGAAATAGTCCATTATGAGCCTCCTGTCTCTGAAATACTGAAGAAATTGCCTGCCCTTTTCACACAAAGCCTGGTTTGTCATCTACAATGTAGTGTATTTTTAATGTGATGATCATCTCATTGTTTGTCCCTGGGGTTATGGCTGAGTTTCAGAAACAACTTTTTTGAAGAACTGGACAGATTGTGATGAAATTATGTGTCATTGCCATCTAAAGGTTTCCATCTTTATCTTATCTTATCAGGGAGCAGAGAGCGAGGGAGCGGAGCAAAGAGGCAGAGGGCAGAGAGCAGACAGGAGCAGACAAGAGCAGACAGGAGCAGACAGGAGCAGACAGGAGCAAAGAGCAGACAGGAGCAGACAAGAGCAGAGCAGGAGCAGACAGGTGCAGACAAGAGCAGACAGGAGGAGACAGGAGCAGAAAAGAGCAGACAGGAGCTGAGAGCAGACAGGGGCAGAGCAGGAGCAGAGAGCAGACGGGAGCTGAGAGCAGACAGGAGCAGAACAATTTTCACATTTTTGAGTAATAAAATCTCAAATGAGTCTGTCATGATCCGCACCGTCCGCTCGTAGTTTTACTCCTGTCCTGCTCTTTCCCTCGCTCACCTGTCGGATCTGGGCTGGGCTCCTGGCTCCTCCTGCGCACACCTGCAGCCCATCAGCGTAATCACCACCACCTGCTGTGTATAAGAGGAGCCAGGACTAGACACTCGGTGCGTGATCGTCGTCATTCCTCCTGTTTGGTGCCGGATCCTACGTGTGTCTTCGCCTCCTGTCCTGTCTTGGTCTCCGGCTTGTTTCCCGTCACCTGCCCTGGCTCCCACTTGCTGGATTACTCCTGCTCGGTCCTTCCTGTCTTGTCCTGTCGTGCTCCGGCCCTGGATGTCTCCTGCCCACTCTGGACTACGCCCGTCTGGCCTGCCTCCCGCTCCCTGTCCCCGTTTGTGATTTACGAACTATTGACTATTAACTCTGCACTATTGTAAGTAAACACCATAAATCTGCCCCGAGTCTGCACTCTTTGGTCTGCTACACCCACCGTTACGCCAGAATGATCACGCCAACCATGGACCAAGCAGACTCGGGGTTCATCGGACATGACCTGCCTACCCTGCTTACCTGTCTGTCTCCTGCTCACGGGCCTGTTCCCCGCCTGCTGTCCTGTCCCGACCGGTCCACTCCCAACCTGTCCTATCCTTGTCAGGACCATTGTAGCTCCGCTGGACACCGTTCTCCGTCCAGGGACCTCCTCGTGTCATCTGCCCCTCTTCTGGACCGTTGTAGCTCCGCTGGACACTGTTCTCTGTCCAGGGACCTCCTCGTGTCCTCTGCCCCTCGTCAGGACTGTTGCAGCTCCGCTGGACACTGTTCTCCATCCAGGGACCTCCTCGTGTCCTCTGCCCCCTCGGTGGGACCCTCGCAGCTCCGCTGGACACAGCTTTCCATCCAGGGACCACGTTGTGTCGTCCGCCCGTTGCCTGGACCGTTGTTGCCCCACTGGACAGTCTACCGGCCCGCACCAGTGACATTTTTCCCTCCGTCCGGCTCCCCTCCTCCCACCCTTATCGGTCCGTTGGGCCACCAGGAGGTGGCCCTTAGGGAGGGGTACTGTCATGATCTGCACCGTCCGCTCCTAGTTTTCCTCCTGTCCTGCTCTTTCCCTCCCTCACCTGCCGGATCTGGGCTGGGCTCCTGGCTCCTCCTGCGCGCACCTGCCTTTTATCCTGTCCAGCTAACTGGATGAAACCAGTAATTAACAGGGCTGTTACAGTTAGCATGAGCTTTTTTTTAAAAAAACGCTTGGAAACCTCTATAAACCTGCTAGATGTGTCACAGTCACATACACAGCCTGGCCAAAAAAAAAAAGTCACCACCTCTGCATTTAACTAAGCAAATATGATGGTGTTGCTGCAGCTGGTCAGGTCTAGGTTCAGCAACAGTCTGTGCTCAAAGAATGAGGTCAGCTGACACCTGAATATACTGAATGACCAGATTATTCCATCAGTGGATTTTTTTCTTCCCTGACGGCACGGGCATAATCTAAGATGACAATGCCAGGATTCATCAGGCTCAAATTGTGACAGAGTGGTTCAGGAGCATGAGACATCATTTTCACACATGGATTGTCCACCACAGAGTCCAGACCTTAACCCCATTGAGAATCTTTGGGATGTGCTGGAGAAGACTTTGTGCAGCGTCAGACTCAACCATCATCAATGCAACATCTTGGTGGAAAATTAGTTCAACACTGGATGGAAATAAATCTTGTGACATTGCAGAAGTGAAATCGAAACAATGTCATAGAGAATGTGCCGTAGTCAAAGCTAAAGGCGGAAAAACAAATATTAGAGTGTGTGACCTTTTTTTTGTTTTTGGCCAGGTGTGTACCTAAAAACGATGCTGAAAAACTCATCCATGCATTTGTTACTTCCAGACTTGATTACTGTAATTCTCTGCTCACCGCCTGCCCCAAAAGTACTATAAGGAGCCTCCAGTTGGTCCAAAATGCAGCGGCCAGAGTCCTAACAGGAACTAAAAGAAGAGACCACATCAGTCCTGTACTAAAATATCTGCACTGGCTTCCTGTCGAGCTTAGAATCAAATTCAAAGTCCTCCTCCTGACATACAAAACCCTAAATGGTATGGCCCCATCCTATCTGCAAGATGCTATTGTCCTATACCAACCAAACAGAGCACTCCGCTCTCAGAATGCAGGACTTGAATTGAATTGAATTAAAACCCGGGATAAGACAGTCTGCAGTAGGAGATAACTAGCTGGGGGAAGTATGGCAACCTGAACACTATCCTCTGCTTCCTCCTATTTTCTCATCAGCAATGCTATTCACATGTTGTCCCCTGTCCCACTCCCCCTGTGGAGTGTAACTCTTTCAGATGCCCCGATGACAGCTGGACCCTCTCCTCCTCCCCGCCTGGCCCTCCTCCACCTGCCTCCCTCTCCTCCTCGCCCGGCTCTCCTCCTCCTCGCCTTGCCCTCCTCCGCCCCCCTCCTCCTCGCCTGGTCGATTTTTCTTGTTTTGTCTGATTTTTCCTGTTGTTTGATTTTCCTGTTTGTTTTTGTGTGTAGGCAGCACGGAAGGTTTGGTTCGATCCCGGGTCGTCCAGGCCTTTCTGTGTGGAGTTTTTCATGTTTCTCCCCGTGTCTGGATGGGTTTCCTCCAGGTACTCCGGTTTCCCCCATCAACCAAAACATGAACGCCCTTCGAGACAACTGTTGTTGTGATTTTGGGCGTTACAAAAATAAATGAATTGAATTGAAAAATAAAATGAATTGAATTGTTTGAATGTGTGTTGAAGAAAGTGTAGCCAATAAACCAAAGGTCCCCAACTGGCACTTCAGTCTAATTAAAAATTACAAAATGAGTAGGGAATAGACATTGACCTACCGTAAATTTCGGACTACAGAGCGCACCTCAATATAACCCGCACCAGCTAAATTTGAAAAGAAAATCTATTTTGTACATATATAAGCCGCACCTCAATATAAGCCGCAGGTTTTCATATCGTAACATGAAATATTTACACAGAAAGACGGTGCACCGACACCTGCCTGAAAATTGGCACCAACACGACATCAACATGGGATGAACACATCTGCAGGTTTAGAAAATAAAGCTGCACCAACACGGAAAATCTGCTTTTATTTCCTCTGAAAACTTTTGTCGTCTTTTTACATTGACCAAGTTGGATTCATTGATGTCGAGCTCATGTGCAGTGGCTCTATTTCAGGGGTCGGCAACCCGCGGCTCTGGAGCCGTATGCGCCTCTTTCAGCCTTATACTGCGGCTCTGCGTGGCTTGGGAAAATAAATTTTAAGTATTTAATTGAAGTGTGTTTTATTTGTGTTAGCTCTTTTTTATTGTAGTTTAAATTGGAAGATTATTATGATCTTAAATTAAAATTATGTTTTCTTATTTTTCGTTGCTCAAAATAAGCGTCACACTCACGGAACAATGTTCAAAACAAACACGTCTCACGTCTCACAGACACAGACACACACAGCTCACAGTCCTGTGTAAAAAGCCCTGATTTTCAAACGCTGTGCGCACAGGGGTCAGGAGCAACTTTCGCCCGTCCCTAATGACACACTAATAAGCTTGTCCGTAGATGTATCATGAAAATCCTGCTGGAAATCGCCACAGAAATCTATTTGATGTAGTAGCAAGTATATTATCTGCTCTTGTCTCCGTGATGACGTATCACGTATAACACATCAGACACGACGCACAAAAGTAGAGCCACAAGCGAGTGAAAATGAGCCAAAACAAAAGTCTTTGGAGAGATTTTTAACAAAGGGGAAAAGAGCCAGAAGAGGAGCCTACGACCTCCAAGAAAAAGAAAGATCAATTTAACAGACAATACTTACTTAAAATCTGGGTTTGTCGCTACAGGTGACTCTCACGCACAGTCCGCTCTGCGTAATATGTGGGAAAAGCAAATGAGGCAATGAAACCTTCAAAACTGCTTCGGCACATGGAGAATAAGCACCTGGGATTAAACGATACGCCTTTAGAGGTTTTTTTTTTTTTTTTTTTTTAAAGAAACTGCGGAGCAGAGTAGACATAATCACATAATCAGCGCAGAGCTCACACTGATGCAGCGGTTTGGTGAGTTGTATTTTTTTATGCACTTAAGTTATTTTTGCCATATTTATCTGCCACGTGTAGAAGGCTTGTCCGTGAAAATAAAACCTACATTATTCCGTTACAATATTATTATTATACACAATGTTATCTTCATTTTAGACGTTAAAAAGTATTTGCAGCTCCCAGTGTTTTATTTTACGTGGAAAGTGGGTCCAAATGGCTCTTTGTGTGTTAAAGGCCGACCCCTGCTCTATTTCCTTCTTTATCTTAAAAACTGCATCATATCCATTTCATGATGCGCAAAATGATTGTTCAAAATCAAAACTAGTGAATTCTTCAGAGCAGAATCTTTCCCCACGTCTGTTTCACTTTTACAGCTAGAGAGCACCCCCCAGGGGCCGTTATCCAATAAAATTCTATAAATAAGCCGCACTGCTGTATAGGCCGCAGGGTTCAAAGCGTGGAAAAAAAGTAACGGCTTATAATCCAAAATTTACGGTAACTTTATGGGAACTTGTTTTTTTTTTTTTTTACTAACGAAAGATGAGTTGAAGATATTCCCTGATCCACTCGGTCCACTGTCAACCGAAATCACATAGTTCCAAAAAGATCCTCGGCCTGTGCTCAGTCGATCCTTTCTTCTCAAACTGTCAGACAGTGAAATCAGCTCCAGATACAGTCAATCTCAAACTGTCTGTAGATCTTAATAATTTTACTAGAAATTTGAAAAAGCACATTTTGGATCAAGAGTGCCCACATCACATTTGTCCTGTTCTATATTCACTGTAAAAACTAATATATGCTGATGTTAATGATGAACTGTTAGTCTTATAATGTAATTGTAATGAAATGTGTATTTTAATGTGTTTTCACTGCACAGGGACTGCACATGGAAAGAAGCAGTCGCTAAATCTAATAAAAAATCTTTTTTTTAATCTGATTCATTAATCTGTACATGGTCCCTGACAAATAAAGAATAAAGAAAGAAAAAAAGAACAATCTTACCTTTGATTACTTAGATCAAATCCAACATTACTTGGGTAAATTAGGGCAGTCGGTTTCATAGCTTTTTCTAAGTGACGATAATAGTCGGGGTTTAAAGTGTGTTACATCATAAAGCACATGTAGCCTATAAATAGCATAGCATAAACCACATGCTCCTCATGAGACACAATTATTTTTTCAGTGATTAAACATTCAGAGCTGTAGCCTAAATCACAAAACCAAATACACACTAAAGCCCTGACTAACCACATATAGACTACATTAAAGCAGGATGCTAATAGTGTTTTGGGGTTTTTTTTATTATTGAAATGTTCTGTTTTATTTAGCTAATTTGAATTGTCACAAAGAATGGTCCCACCCCTAACCCATAGTCACATCCTTTTTTGTTTCTTTTTTGGCTGAGTATCCTCACCTTTTAATATCTCCAAATGGAAAGACCAAAATGAACCTCTTTGAAATGTAATGTGCATCTACCAGCTGTGTATATCCACTTCAGAGTGAATGTGTTCCTCAAGGGTCCTGCCATGTCCTCATCTTTCATAGCTTGCATTGCATCTTTAAAAAAAAAATTAAAGGCAGATCACAATTTTGATTGACGTAAACTTCCCTTGAAAAGATAAAGCAGAACTAAACACTAAATCCACTCTTTTTCTCTACTAAACTGTGTACATGGTGTTTTAATTGTCCACTGTTCCTAGTAATTTTTATTTATTTTTTTGGCCATTTTAATGCAAACTAGGTCAATTTGTCACTTTCTACTCTATGCCTATATCCAAGTGTGTGCTGCCTTCAGTGGCCTGTGCTATTCCAAGTAGTTGGTGACAACACGTAAGACTGACCTGATTACAGCCTGATGTTTCTGATTCCAAACAAACACAGTTAACACCCCATAGAGGACTGGCAACAACACGAGAGAAAACTGAGAAAACAGGTGCTGTGTCACTCAATTACAGCGTTGCTGAGGCTGGCCAATAGGAGGCGTAAGTGGGAATAGTGTCTTTGTTTTAGCTGCATTCACTCATACTGGTGTATCACAGTAGGTCAATTTGACCAGAAAAACAGCTCATTACAGGGATAAGATCATGATTTGATTTGTATCACCATATCTCCTAACCCTAACTCTCATCCTTTCTCTGGCAGAATATCCTCATCTTTTCATCTATAGAAAAGTAACGGGCTCATACCAGGTGTACTTTCACCTCATAGTAAATGTGTTCCATGAGGCTCTTGGTGTCACTTCTTTAGGAGAGGCTTGATAACCGCACTTTTCAAAGCTCTTGGGAATGTTCCAGATTGGAGTGACATATTAACTTTGCAAGTGAGTGTGACAGCAAAACTATTGAACACAGACTATAGAAATCTGCTGCCTCAACACATTGAGGCAGCATGTAGATGAACTCAGACTGATGACAATTTCTTGAACAGTTTTGTTATTTTTTATTTATTTATTTATTCTGAGCAGATTAATGAACACGTGTCCAGTACACTTAGTGAGCATTTCTCATATTTTTTTCTTATTTAAGCTTATTTATTTATTTTGAAAATAAGTGGAAAGAGGCTATTGTCAGTTTGCACTTGTTTGGCAGTTACACGTGCAAAATGAGTCATCTCTAAGTGCTGCAGGGGTGTCATTTGTCTTGTGGAATTGAAACATTGTGTCGTAATGTCAGGTGCAGGTGCGGACCAAGGAGTGCAGACTCGGGGCTGATTTACAGTGTTTATTTACAGTTTGTGCAAACAATCGTTTTCAATAGTCCATTTAGCACACGCCGGGAGCGGGGAGCAAGAGGCGAATCAGGCAGGCATTGTGTAGAGCAGGAGCCAGGGCTGGAGACGGGAGGCAAGCCAGAGACCAAGACAGGGCAGGAAGCCAAGACAAGGGGTGGACTGTACCGGAGCTGGAGCGCAGAGTCAGGAGCAGGAACGAGCGAGAGCAGGAATCTGGGAAGTAGTAAAAATCCAATGAGTGTCGAACAAGCAGGCACCAAAATACAAAAACTAAGCTGGAGCATTCACATTGGACACACGGACGATATGGCACCGAGTGTCTTGTGCCGAGCCCTCATATACTCGGCAGCAGGTGGTGGTAATTATGCTGATGCGCTCCAGGTGCACGCAGGACGTGTAGAAGCTCCGCCCAGCTCCGGATTCAGGCAGGTAGGGGAGGGGGAGAGCACACAGGGAGACAGATAATGCAGGCCTCATGACACATTGTCATTAAAGAACACTGCAAACTCACTGCACTTAAATGTAGAAATTGGTTCTAACGGCAAATGAGCCAGAGGGTTTGTTAATCTGTTTACTGTTGCAAGGACACGAGAGTTGTTACTGCAACTTCCAACTTCCTTTCTGCTCTTTAACCATTTTAATCTTCATCAGGAGAATGGTGTCCACAACATTCAAAACACTCGAAGTCACAGAGTTCAACAAATCATCAACATTAGAACATAAGGCAATTTCAAAGTGTATCATTTGTATAAACACCTGCATCTGTGTGATCATGTGTTTCCTTCAAACAACTGCAGGACCAGCCGCTGGTTTGAGAATAACAGACAGGTCAAAAAAGACACAGAAATGATCAGACAGAGCAACATCCACCACATTGACATTTGAAATATTTACTCTTAATAATAAAGGTCTCCTCTTTTTGTGCGAACGACACAAAACACAACTCCAGGTATGTTTTTGATTAGGTAACAACATTATAACATGGCTTAAAGCTCACAACAGTAAATTTTGCGTAATATAGGACTTTTAATAGAAGCAATAATTTATTACAGCTCAAATAAAAATTAATAATAAATTGAACAATGAGCCAAATCCCCCTAGGCTCATGTCAGGAGAAAAAGTCGTGCACTGTAATATTGTGTAGTGCTCCTGCTCAGAAATGGTTTCATTTTTCACAAGATCCTCTTCCTCCTCTGCCGAAGTCTTTCTAAAACCCCAACGGACAGTATTTTCCTGAGTGCAGTTTAGTCTTGCCCCTGGTGAAAATAAAGTCTCCAGTCTCACCTTGTGGGAGGAGGCACAAGCGCTGGGAACCTCTACATCGAAAACACAGTATTTTACTATTCTATACACGAAAGCAAGCAAAGCAAGCAATAGAATAATACATTTGGTTACTTAAGCCTTAAAGTGATAGTGTGTAACTTTCTAGAGGTGGAAAGTCAATTGTATGATTCCATTCTCAACATTTTCCACAATGACAGATGAGTTATATGCCATAATGTGGAAGATTATAATGTATGAACAACATTTCCATGGAAACCAGCAGGACGAGGCTCTCCTCCAGGCTAAATAAGAGTCAGGTTTGTGGAGATGCAAGCCCACTCACAGAAAGGACACATGCTTTTCAATGTTTTCCAGTGCAATAAACACATCCATAATGAAAAATCTTTAGTCAATTTTGAAGCTACACACTAAAGTTACACACTATGGCTTTATAAACACTACACTAGCTCAGTACAGTGTTTGCCAAGTCAAAAGTCACCAGTTTCAGCTCTGACCTGTTTTTGTGTCATTGAGCAAGACATGTCACCCATCTTGACCAGGTTTTGGTATGAATGTGGTGTGTGAGGGGTTTGCGGTATGTGGCACGGATTGGCATCTCACTCACCACAATTCACTCTCTCTAAGTTGTATTTGGAGTGATTTGTGCATGTTTTATTTTCTTAATCGCTGATATGAGTAGGATTCAGGAGCATTGTGTAGTCATTTGGTACAAATAAAAAATAAATAAAAAAAACTTGCTGCTCACTAGTGTGATGTGCAGTTATCCATCAGAGGGGCTAACACTTTGGCTCATATTGGGCACTGCCATTTTCTAAAACAGAAATTAGCAGACTTCTTTCTTTTAGCAATTTTAGATGAACATTGTGATTTAAAATGTACAAATTGTAACATAATGAGCCACGGGTGTCATAGATTATAACGATAGAGCAGACACAAGCACAATATGTCTTCTTCAATGTAGGCAAACACTGGTAATGGATGATTTGACTGCAGAAATGCTTAAAACAAGTCTGCCAATAATGTATACACTTAAAAACTGCGCAGGGTTTTATCTAGGACGTCACAATCCCAGGAAAATGCAAACAAAGTGTTGGGGAGGCTCAGAAGCAAAAGACTTTTTCCAGAGAATTACTGAAACCAGCGTGAATGATGTGAAATACAACTCCAGGTATGTTTCAAGGTGGGAACAATGTTATAACACGATTAAAAGCTCAAAAAGTCTATTTAGCATAATATGTGTTCTTATGTATTCTCTTTTGTGTAAATATTTCAGCTATATTTACTAGTTAATCAAACCTTGTGACTTTGAAACCTGGCAAAATTACACAATAGCCATGATTTGACAAATAAAAATTTATGACAAAAATGTTTAAACTGTCAGAAAAATGCCTTCCTTGTGCGTAAATTGGCCTTGCATTTTGATGGAACTTGTGTTGATCACATTGTTTGCTACATTTCTTCACAAACTGCCAAAAAAACAAAAAAAAAAAAAAAACTGTTTATAACCTTTTCCTCCACTCCTGGATAAATGAGGGATTGCATCATCTAAAGACAAGACATTAATTATTGGCAATGAATAAGCTTATTGAAATACAATAAGGGCACGTGGTAGACACATAGTTACAAAGAAATAAACATTCATGCAAGCTAGCTTCTATTCTGTGTTAACCACAGAGAGGCCTGACCCTGGAAACACTGGTGTTACTTTTCTGGATGGTCAGTGGCTCAGCCTGCAGAGCCTGAGTCTTTCAGGTACCTCTGTCTCAACAGTCCAGAGTGAATCACCGTGTGGATTCAGAAGTAGTGGGTGTCCTCCCTCTGGTTCAGCTCTTTAATCAACACAGAGGAGACGGAGGCAGTTAGTGCTGGCTTTGCCCAGTTGGCCCAGCATGCAGCTGTGAAGAAAACTGACGGGCAATTGAGGGGTCCCACATACAGCTCTGATGTCCAGGTAGTCTTGATGGCCAGGATTACATGAACAGTAAGATTTGAACAGCGGTTCAACAAACAAAACTATACAGCATGCATTTTGCACAATGGAGAAATGCTTCAGGTGCTTCAGGTGCATCTGGAGTTTGTCCCCAATGTAATTATTTAGCTATATTTTAAATTGTCCTTTCTGAGAGCACAGATGGTTATTATAATTCCTATTACTTAGCATAGGCTACTACGAAGCGACTCATTACAGATGTGATTGATATATTATGTTGTCTTAACATGTTGTCTTAAGCACAACATCTGTGTGGGAGCGTACAGGAGGACCTTGTGAAGACGAGGCTGACACACAGGGAACACAGGTGCAGTGGGGCTGCTTTAGGCTAGGCCCTGGTGGCCCACCGTGTTTACCATGACTTTAAGGGCATCACAGTGGATTCTGTCTGTCGTCTAAAGTGAAAATTCTAAAAGGTGTTTTTTTTCTCCTCCAGGCATGAGCCGCCACAACAAGCCGAACAGGATGTTCTACGCTAATAAAATATGATTTACTGTTCCCCTTGTGCGTCATTGCCCCTTTAATGGGATTGGAAAAATGAAGTAAATGATAGTGCAAAAAACAAAATAGGAAGAATCCAGGGGGGAAAAAAAATACTAAAAACTTTAATAAAATATTGTGATAAACAATATCAATTGTAAAGCTGATTTATTCTTAATTACAAAAATGCTGGACATGAGGTCACATTTATTTATCTTATAATTTGATGTTTTGGTTCAAGATGATGATCCAGTCCAAGAAAACAGAATGAGGCTTCCTCCAAATAGGTCTAATCATAGCTCCAATCTCTTAACTCCTTTACCTTTGGAGCTACATCACAGGATCAACAGTATGAACACTAAAGGAGTAAAGAAAGGAGCTAGGGAATTGTCAAGAGAACCTGATACTCTGCTTCAAGCAATCTGATGGCACTGGCAAATGTGAATGTGCTCATCAGCTACACTGAGCCAGTCCATGACACCAGGGTGCAGAGGAACAGTCCCGTCTTTGTAAGTACTTGTTATCCATCACTGGACCATTCTATTGCGGGCTCTGTTCTCCTGTCTCTGAGTTGTGTCATTTGATTGTTTGTTTTTTCTGTCTTTTGGAAGGCCCACAATATCACTGTGAGGACCTTTGGCATGATGAAGCCAAGATGGACAGGGATCTTCTTCAAAGCAATGGAGGTGTACGCCATCTCTGTACCCAATATTGGAGCAGTGTGCACCATCCTCCACAACCTTGTGGTTACCAATAGTGACATCTTGGACCCAGCTGAAGAAGATCCCATGCCCCAACCTGATCCCCTGCCTCCTGAGGAAGACAATGAAGAAGAGGGTCAGGCTCTAAGGGCCAGATTGGCAGCACAAGTGTCTGCCCTACACCAGTGGGACAGTGCTGATGGTTGCTCCTTTTTCGTTTTGTTTCGTTTTGTTTGCACCCCTTATTTCATTTAAATATTGCATAATAAACATGATTCTATAGTCAGTCTCACAGCAGTGTCTATTAGGCAACATACTGACTCAATATTAAACAGTTTCTTAGAACCACTGAACAAAACATTACCAACAGAGTGTTTGGTGTTAGTGGATGTTAATATTCCCATGCAGATAGCATTAACTATAGATATATGGACATAGTGAATGTGTACAAGCCAAGCGGCTCCTCAAGCTGCTCAGATCAGATACCTCTGAAATCATTCTGTTGATGTGATTTATCCAATTTACATTAAATCCAGTCTGAAATGGCCAAGTGCCCTGCATACACCACTGCCTGTCAGTACTATAGACAGAATGGCCCTGCTTTGATGCCTGGCACGAGGCAATGAAGAGTGGGGCATAGACTGAAGCCACCTGCCCCAGTGCCTCATGCATGGCATCAAACATGGTACGGCTGCAGTCTTCTCTTCCATCACTTTCCCAGTTGGTGGGTTCAAAACAAATGTACAATTTGTAGGAAGTTCCACTTACAACAGCTGCAAGGTTGATGCACTACTTACAGACAGTAGCAATGTACTGTAGTAATGATAAATTCTATTGACCAAATTGTGATTGTGTGACGGTCACTGTAACAGTCACCACTGTGCACTTAACACACCTTGTTTTTAGTTTTTTTGTCTCACTTCTTATTGGCCTGGGCAGAGACCCTCCTCTCTTTATGCTTATGTTGCCCCATTAGGTCCATGTCCAAAGCAGATGGATGTACTAAGAGATTCTTCTTGGACCATACCTTTTGAACATATTCATGTAATTAAGTCACTGTTGTTAGGTCAAGGTTTATATGGAAGTATCTCGACAGAAACAGGCTACACTTGGATTAAGGGCTGCATTCTCTGTGATTACGAATCCTATATTTAGTTGTTTGGTTTGATTGATAGATGTGCATTTTACTTACTCCTGAGTAGCCTTCATCTTGTTTCGCCTGCCACAAAATAAGTGGTCCAACCAGGTCCTGGTGGAGGTGAGGCTTTTGGAACCTTCAATGTAATGAAATCAGCATGTGGTATTTACACATGTGTTGAGCTTTGTTTTTTAAAACAGTGCTGTCACTCTGAAATAGCCTTATTACACAAGGACACTAAAGTCATCATTAAACAGCACCCTGACTCCACAGGTGAGTGTGCTGGGATTTGCTGTTGTTTTTTAAAATAATTGACAGAAATGATCCCGCTGTTACACTGACTCCCCATGTGCTGTGAGGGCTGTGAGGGAGACCCCAGCTCTGTTCATTCTGACTTAACGTTAAACTAAACACTAAATCCGGTGATGGTTTGTGACCAAAAACTGTGCAGGAGAAGTCTAGATTTTTAC